>NW_021621323.1:17583049-17615334 GCF_004785775.1 Grammomys surdaster | reverse complement strand
AGAGAGAGAGAGAGAGAGAGAGAGAGAGAGAGAGAGAGAGAGAGAGACCAGATAAGGTATGGCTTCAAAGATATGTTTTTTCAACCAGAAAGAAAACTTTAAATCACAAATAATGCTTATTTATAAATATCCCTGTCAAAACTGTAAATTAAAACAAGTTGAAAGGGAAAGTTCAGAAGCTTATGCCAGCAAGCATTGCATATGAAAGGTGGAGGCAGGAGGATTGCTCCAAGGTCAAAGGTGTCCCAGCATATAGAGAGAGACTGTGTCTCAATCAAGAAACCAAAGAGAGATGGGGGAGGGGTGAAATGAAAGAGGAGAGGAAAAAAGAGAGAGAAATTGGAACACAGATTTGAATAAAGGGAGAGCCCCAGGGAGCCTCATGTGTCCCTGAGACCATCAAATCACAATATGGCTTTGATAACTCTAGATTTCAGAGTTCGACAGCTGATTTTGTTTCTTTTAAGACTTTAATGTTGACTTATCTCACTGTCAATTTATGGTCGCATACTGATAGACTAAAAGGTTACTCTAATTTGATTTGGGGTCAGTTTTTAAGTAACTGAGTTTTTGAGTGAACATGTTACGAGTGAACTTTCTGAGAAGTGCCCCACTACTGTGTCCCCCAAGATGGGCAACTGTACCATAAAACTCACCACAAGGCATACTGCTTCTGCATGGGTCATTCTCTGCCCACTGAACTCTGAACTCCTTCCGGGTACCCTTTACTTCCATCTGTTATTCTTTGATTTTTAGTAGGCAGTTTAGCACTTGTTGAATAATGAATGAATGAACGAGTGAATGAATGTTTAAAAGCAGGTTAGACTTGCATTGCTACATTAGGCTCGGTTGGGTTGTTCTCATCAGTTCTGTTTCCAGTGAAAATACCTAGCTATAAACCAGACATGCTTGACCTGTGCCAAACCTTTCCCCAGCATTTGTCATTAAGACGAGAGCATCTAGAGACTTTAAGAGTATACAAGGGGCCTGTGAAAGTCAGGGTGAGTCAAACCAAGAGCAACAAAGGCAGTTAGGATAAATGAGTAATTCTCTCTCTCTTTTTTTTTTTTTTTAAAAAAAAGTATATTATTATTTTATGATACAGTAAAGGAGAGAAAAAAAACAAAGAAACAGTCAGTGTTGAGAGTACCTTTTTCTCTCTGCCCTCCGAAGGGGGAGCTTTGTATCATTTTCTTGTAGGTAGAGAATTAGATTGGACTGAACAAAGAAGAACTTCCCATACAGAGTTCAGGCTGCATTTCCTAAAGTGGGAGCACTTGGGGGGAAGTGATTTATCTTGATAAGACTAAATTGGGAAAAGAATGAAGCAGTAGAATTCATATTAAGCGGGAGCTGAAGTAAGTTGTAAGTTGTTACAGACTTGAAGTAATTCCTCAACCTGAAGCTAGAACTGAAGGAGTATAACAGCCCCGAAGCCGACCGATGAGAGGCTTCTTCAGGTCTTTCAAAACCTTTTGTGGAACTCAAGGCTTACGGGCCAAGTTTAGCTTGGCCAACTTAAGTACAGTTTATCTTTCAAATTCCTTCTGACCTATGTGAAAGTAGGCTTTGCCTGTTAATTCCTGTTTTGGTTTTTTTTTAATAACTTCTTTTCCCAAAAATAATTCTGTTGAAGGTCAAATAATTTTCAAGGCCAGGGTTTCAAAAGAAGCTGAGCTACATTCCTGCATGAGAAATTCTTGCACTAATGATTCGCCGGCATTCCTCTGTAGCAGGCTGCTGGGTCCTGCTTCATGTTTAGTGAATGAGCCTTTTTGAATACTCTAAATCAGTGTAAAATGTTTGTTTAATTATATATTTTATTGGAAATGTAAAAGATGGTTCTGCTTTTTGTGTGTCTGTACCAGAAAACTATGCAGAATATTTACTTAAAACACAACCACCCACTAGCTTAATCTAGTTGTAAGATGAAGCTCCAAAGTCCAATGAGGTTTGGGCTCTAGGAAATTAGGACTATTACTACCCTTACTAAGAATAGAAGGCTAGACTCAGGAGTTTTGTTTTAGCTTTGCAGCTTCATGCTTTTAAACAGCCTGTGTCCTCTGTAAGCACATTGACTTTGAGGAATTGAAGAGAATGAAAAAAAATGGTGTCACTTTTTTCTTCTTATCCTAGGTCGTTGGTGTAGCTCAGGCCATCAACAAGAAATCAGGAAATGGTGGGACCTTCACTGAAAAAGATGAAAAGGTAACAAAACCAGAGATGGCATGATGCCAGCTTAGAGAGACGCATTCTCTCTAGAGCCTATGACTTCTGGAGTAAGGCATTGCTGAAATGATTGCTTGAAAAAAATTACAGTTAAAAATGTGTGTGTGTGCGTGTGTGTGTGTGTACGTGTGCGCGTGCGCTAGCCTTTATACATCTGTAATGATTAAGGAAAGGGGTGGGGGAGAAGTTGGAGAAGCAAGAGGCTGGGAGGGAAGGGATGCAACTACAGTGCTCATCTGTGAAATTCTCAACAAAATACTTTTCAAGAGGAAAAAGATGACATGAATTTTAGAAGAATGTTTTCAGCTAACTAGAATGTTGCCTGACCTGAGGGTGCTTGCGTGTCATCAGGAACCCCGTGTTCTCTCCTCACAGAACTACCAGCCAGCCTTCCCCTGAGCTGGGTGCACATGAAGGGTCTCTCTGTGTTCTAATGTTCTCACTGTACTTTCTGTAAGTGCTGTACAAACATTCATCCTTGAGGGAGAAAAAGGATTTCTCTAAGCCCTGCACCCTGCAGTGGCTGAAAACGGGCACATTCCTGACAGTAAAGCAAATCTCCTAGTTTATAAGCTTCACACAGGAGTGCCAAGGTGTCAATTCTGGGTGGGTTATTGGAATTCAGCTTCCGAGAGAACAGCAATCAGTGTTATCTTACTGTTCCTATCCAAGTCTTAAGAAAAACATTCCACATTCCACACTGACAAGATTCCATTCCTGCTCACCCTTAGGTCTGCCTATACCTTCCTTCTCCAGAGACATGAGTGTTAGCTATTGAATGTGCATTATACACTTATCACAGCCCATGGCATCTCCACTGCCCCAAGCCATTGCTAGCATGTTGCTGCTCTGAAAACTAGTTGGTGTTTAATTTGAAAGCCATTCAAACAAGGCGATTACTCATGTTTCTATTACAAAGCAGTATTGACACCTATGCTAGCCCCCATGTTTTAATTGATCCAGACCATAGGAAGTGCCTTTTTAAAGTCAGAGCAGTATACTTTTATGCTATTAAGTATACATGAATACTTGGTAGGAAAGCATGATTATTAGATAAACTTTATGTCCACCATTTATATAATCCATTGGAATAAACCTGCTCTTAATAAATAGTTAGACTGTATCACATCTTGACCAACTATGTCCATAGGTGTGAATAAATCCTGCCACCTGAAAGATTGCTTTAATCACTAACTTAATCATCAGCACAGCACCCTATTGCAGTGAAATAAAGATTCTAGATTCATATTCAAAAGATGTATTTAGACTAACACTTGTAGCCCTATGTAACAACTTGTTACAGCCAATGGTCTCTTAAATATGCGAGTTTTCATTTGTTTCTATAATAAACTATGAGCTGCTTATTTAATCCCTCACAGGCTTGCATCTTAGTGCCGTGCCCAATCTACACCAAATCTTACATAGAGAAAAATTGTAAATTCATACACAATCATCACTTCAATGCCTCTCCTCATATAACATAAGACCGGATTCTCAGTCATCTGTTTACCTGTGCCGTTTGGCTAACACTCAGCTTCCATCAGTTCCTACCTTTGTGTGCATAGCAAGCATATACATTTCAGTGTTTCATATTTCCTTCAACCACAAGTACTATTATGTTTCAGGCAGTGTTTCTAGACAGTTTTACAGGAAGTTCCAACCTGGCTGTTGTCTTTTCTAGGACTTTGCAGCCTATTTGGCATTTTGTGGTATTGTTCTTCACAACGCTCAACTCTATGAGACGTCACTGCTGGAGAACAAAAGAAATCAGGTAAGTGTCATTTCTAAAGAGATCAAGGCAGACCATTAAAAAAAAAACAGTTAAGTTTTTATCCTAATTATGAATGTAAGCAATTAAAATTCAATTCACTCGACTTGGTCTTGTAAACACTTTTGCTGTTTCTTTCTGATGGCCATTTCCTTTTCGGTGTTCCATGCTCCAAAGCGCCATAGCTGTTAGACAGTGTTCTTTGCCTTCAGAGACGCAGACGAATTCGTGTCATTAAATAATGTTTTTAGCTGCTGCTCTTTCACTATAGGCATTACTCCGTTCCATAGTTTACCAGGGGAGCATCTTCATATCCTTGGTCTTCCTTAACGTCTTTCCGCAATCCTGTTTCTTAGACCTGCTATCTGAAACTTTTTTCTTATTCATTGCTGAAGTTGCTAATATACATATTAGTCTACAGCCAAGATGAACTGTTCTTAAGTTTTGTTTATGTTAATTCTAATTTGTAATGATACTATATACATATCTGTATTGCTTTTGCTGTATAACTTTCCTTTTCCCGCAATAGTTATTACTTCTCTCCCTTGTTTCTTGGAACTGTTTGCTCTAATGTAATCTTCTTTTCCTGCCCTTCACACACACTCAACTCTCTCACACATTTCCTAGAGTTCTTCTTTTTTTTCGGATGTCTAAATTAAGGATTTTTCATATGTTCTGTCACCCCTCAAGCCCCACTTTATGCCTGGTGTGCGTACAGCAACATGCAACATTCCTTCAAGCTTCTCTTAGGAAAATTGTATTTTCTGGTTCTCTCGCCTTCTTGTTCACTTAAATCCTGTTTTGCTTCAGCATGTTCTCAGCTAAATGTCTGAGAAACAGCATGGATGAGGTAGTCTTTGTGAATCCTTGCATGTATGGAGATACTTAATTTACCATCACGTTCCTCTGGTTGCTATGAAGCTGTAAATTTGAAAGCTGAGTTTCTCTGATTTTAAGGGTCATCAGTCTTCTGATGAGCATTCAGGTTCTGACTCTTGGTTCTTTACAAATGCTTTGTGTGTATTTATCTGTTGTATATAAAATGGGACCTGTATTATCTTATATGATTTTATTTCTAAGCTTTGTGTAATGCTTGGCTTTGTTTTCGTAACAGTTTCATAAGGTCTCTTCTCACCATGCCTGTATGTCAGGTCATCTGGTTCAGACTGGAGATTTAAGGAAACCTTCAGTTTCATGTAATCATTTTTCATGACTTTTTAATCCATAAACTTGTCCATACTCTGTTTTCTCTTTTCACAATCACTGCTATCTCTATCTCAGTGGCAGGCCCCTTGACCACCACGGGTGAAGTCCAAAGTTCAATTCGCAGCACCAAAAAAGGGAAAAAGGGAGGAAGAGCCAGTGTTCTCAAACCAGAGGACTCTCCGTATCTCCTACTCTGATCTCATCACCTTCTATTCCAGTTAATTTTACAAATACAGCTGTGATAACACCACATCCCTCCTGCGTGGTCACGATCCACGTCCCCTGGAGTGAGACTTGGTGGGCCTGACTCTGCTCTTGAGGATTCTTGTCTCCCTGCTTGTCCTTCTGATCCATGTGCTCCCATAATTCATTTCACTTCTTCTCTGAAATGTTTCCTTCCCCAAGTCCATCTTACTGAATCCTTTCCTCCCAAGTTCAGTTAGAATAGTGTCTCATGCAGCAAGTCCCTCTGGAGAAAAATTCTTTCTGACCCTCATCATATACATTCTTTGTGAGAATCTGCAAAGATGTCCATGCCAACAAGAAGCAGAAGATAATACTTAGGAAGGCTCAGAGGGAACTTAATATTTTTTTCCACAAAATATATTTGGGTCATATTCTTTTCCTTCTTCAACTCCTCTTACATCCTCCTCATCTCCCGACTGTCTGTCTCTCTCTCTCTCTCTCTCTCTCTCTCTATATATATATATATATATATATATATATATATATATATGTATATATATATATGTGTGTGTGTGTGTGTGTGATTGTATGTATATGTATATGTATCTCCCCCCTCAAAAACAAAAACAATAAAACAAAACAAGAAGCACATATGCGCTTTGAATATGTATATTGTGCATTGTGCAATGCACATATGTGTATTGAATCTGTAAACTGCTTTTGGTAAGATGCCCATTTTCACAGTATTAATACTACCCAGATGTGGGCTTGAGAGATCCATCCTCTTCCATCTTCTGCAATTTCTTTCTTCAGTGTCTGAAAATGTTTATGTTACAAATCTTTCACTTGTTTGGAGTTATTCCAAGATACTTGTTTTTTGAAGTTATTACAAAAGGTATCATTTCATTGGTTTATTTATCAGTATGTTTGCCATTTGTATATAAGAAGGCTGCTGATTTTTGTGTGTTAATTGTCTGTCCTGCTTCTTTGCTGAAGATGTTTCTGCTTTAGAAGTCTTCTAGTAGGGTATTTTGGGGGCCTTTTAAGCATAAAATCATACCACCTGCAGATAAAAATACATTGACTTCTTCCTTTTCTATTCATACTCCCTTGATCTCCTTCACCTGTTTCCCTAGCCAAGACTTCAAGTAGTATATTGAATAGTTATGGAAGAGTGAACAACTTAAATATTGAAATTCCTGGAGTTTTCTCTGTTATGATTATATCAGCTGTGGGCTTGCTATAAATATTTTTATTGTGTTGCATTATGTTCCTTGTATCCTTAACCTTCTCAGAACTTATCATGAAGGCATGTTGTATTGTGTACAGGCCTTTCTGGGTCAAATGATTATGTAGTGTTTATCTTTGAGTCTATTTGTGTTGAACATTACTTTACTGACTTACAAATGCTGAGCCAGTCCTGCATCCCTGGAATGAAGGCAACTTCATCATGGAATGAATCCATGATGGTCAGAAAGGATGCAAGATGTTTGCCTTAGTTACTGTTCTATTGCTGTGAAGAGACACCATGACTTTATACAACTCTTATAAAAGTAAACATTTAATTGGGGGCTTGCTTACAGTTCAGAAGATTAATCTGTTATTATGACATATAATGGCATGCAGGCGGACGTGGTGCAGGGGATGTAGCTGAGAGGAGAGGAGAGCATATCCTATCCTGTCTGTAGGTAGCAGAGGAGGAGGGGAGAGAGAGAGGGGAAGGGACAGGGACAGGGACAGGGACAGGGAGAGAGAGAGAGAGAGAGAGAGAGAGAGAGAGAGAGAGAGAGAGGGAGAGAGAGAGAGACAGAGACAGACTGAGACAGGGACAAAGACAGACAGGCAGAGAGACAGAGAGACACACAGAGATAAAGAGACAGAGAGAGACAGGCAGAGAGATAGACAGAGAAACACAGACAGAGACAGACAGGCTGGGTCTTGCGTGGGTTTTTGAAACATCAAAACCCACACCCAGTAACACACCTCCTCCAGGGAGACCACACTTTCTCAATGAGGCTTCTCTCATTTGCATTCTTCGACACATCTTTCTCTAGATATAGGGAGGTTTTTCCCCCTTTGATCTTGTTAAATATTTACTGTGCCTTTGACTTGAGTTTCATATTTTCCCTCAATACATTTTTGTGTCGTTCTTTGTTTTCTTCTTGTTGGGGTGGGGTTTTTTTTCATAGTGTCCCAGAATTCATGTTTGTGCTTGGTTTTTGTTGTTGTTTATTTTGTTTTGGCTGAGCTATTCATGCCTTCGACCTTGTCTTCAAGACCTGATATTCTGTCTTCCTTGTCATTTAATCTGTTGGTGAGGCTTATCTCTGAGGTTTTTGGTTGACATTCAGAGCTTTCATTTCCAGTTTTATTTCAGTTTGGATTTTCTTTAGTGACTCCGTTTCTTTGTTTACTTCTACTTTCGGGTCTTGAATGTTTTCATTATTTCATTCAGCTGTTTGTACTTTAACGATCTCCATTGAGATGTTTATTCACATTTTCTATAAAGTTCTTGAGCAATTACTGTTTGAAATCCTTGCCTTGTGGTTCATCTAATTGTTTTGGGGCGGGGAGGGGTTAATATCATAGGGTTTTTGGTCTCTGGAGAAGGCATGTGGTCTTTTTTTTTTTTAATTTCTTTTTTTTTTTTTTGAACATGAAATGCTTTTTTATAGCATGTTTTACAAGGGGAGGGGGGCATGTGGTCTTTATTGTTTCTCTTTTGTATTTTGCACTGAGACCAAAGCATCTAGAATAATGATGTTTTACATGTTCCTTGTAGTAGATATCTGGTCCTGTCTTTATTCGGTGGGTGCTCTGTTCTTTGGTTGCGTTTCCCACTCTGGTTCCTAGCCAAGCATGGTAGCTCTGGTGGCTCAGTTAGAGATCTGTTCTCCAGGTCTCCAGGGAGTCACAAAAAAATGGAGTTAAATTAGAGGGAAGAACTCAAGGGGTGGGAGTGTCTTGGATTGGCAACAGGAGGTCTAGTCCCTAGGAGATGAGGGGGGCCTGAGGAGTGGCTTCTATAGGCAGGCTGCAGCAGGAGTAAGGATAAATCTGAAGAGACCAGAGTTGAGGGACAGGAAAGAGGATTTTTAAAACTCTGTTTCCTTTGTACTTTATGAAATATTAACAATGTTGGTAATCCCGATCTCAGAAGTTTGTAACGATGATAACCATTCACCATCAGGTAGATATTGTTCAACACATCTAGTAAATATTATGCTTTATAATCCCGACAAAAGTCCAATAATACACATTTACAAACTTGCCCCAGCTTACCAAACTAGGAAGAATTAGGAACTGGTTATATTAGTCTAAATCCCTATGACCGTTCTACTATACTGCCTGTATAATCTGTGCAGGGTTGTTTTAGCTAGCTACACAGACATGGATTTAATAATCCTTGAGTGGGAACTTGCTCGTGCACAACCATGATCTGTCACCTTTTCTCATCCAGGTGTTACTTGACCTTGCTAGCTTAATTTTCGAAGAGCAGCAGTCACTAGAAGTCATTCTGAAGAAAATAGCTGCCACTATTATCTCCTTCATGCAGGTGCAGAAGTGCACCATCTTCATTGTGGATGAAGACTGTCCTGTGAGTACAGAGAGGAACTTTGGGTTTTGCAAAATGGAGACTTGATTCCTTGAAAGCACATTCTGATTTCAAATGCTGTCTTTCCTTAGAAACCCACCCAAACCCCAGTGCATATAAATATTGATGCAAAACCAATGCAAAGGTGCACTGTGTATGAAGTAGGTTGAAGGTGAGGATAGCAAGAGCCTTCAGTGTCCCGCCACTAACTATGGATTTCTTCTCTGTGCTACCCCTCCCTGTTGCTGCTTTGTCTTAATGGGAAAACAACTTGTATTGCACTGTGGAGACTAAACCATTAAGAGCGGTGGTGCCTTGGTGTCTAAAACAGGTAGACTTCCATTCTGAATGGGTGGAGTTTAAAAGTTTCTGTCTTACCAGAAATTATTTAGAAAAATGAACAGAAGGTCTAGGCAGCTGCTGGGTAGAACTAAAGGAGTTTGTACGTCCTGTATCATTTCCCAACAATAGGAAACGGCTCACTGTTCTAACAGAGATTTTTAGTTCCTTTATCTCTGTTGTTAGGAAGCTTTCCCTGGTGATGGAGAAGGAGCACTCTCACAGGGCTGGGGACTTACTCTTAAAAGTTATTCATAATATCTGCCTAGAGTTTGCCTGAGAATCAGACCACTGGCCTGCCACAGGGATAAAATGCAGATTTTATCCCTCCTTATTGTTTGAACCATGGAATATTCCTTATGGTGGTAGTTGTTCTTCCTATAGTCTAAGAGACTATTCATTAGTAGGTTATTAGGGAAAAAGACTAGCACTATCACTTGAATAGGTCAATTATAATTCATATAGGCTATCTGAGTTGACATTTCTGGTAGAAGTAGAATAATAAAAGACATTCGATCATATTAAATTTTTAATTGTCTTAGATATTTCGACAAGTCATTATCCTCTTAATGTGTGTGCTAGAATGCTGCATTGATTAGGGTGAAACTCTTATTAACAGTTTATCAAATAAAAACTCACTGTGCCAAGACAATAATCAGTATTTTCATGGGTAGCTACTATTTTATATTTCTATTCACCTCTAAAATATTTAACATAAAATGATTACAAGATAGTTGCTAGCTTTTTAAAGTTCATGTCAGAATTCATTAATTCCATATACCAGCTTGTCATTTCCTTCAGTGATCTGCTCTCTAGCTTTCAATTTTTTTTTAAATTTTTCTATAGAAGCATTCACTTTTAAAAACTTAAATCTTACTTTATGAACATTCAGTGGAGTTTTTAACAGTTAATATCTCTCTTGGTAACAAGTGGATTTGGATCAGTGTGATTTGACTCTCAGCTCAATAATATTGTTAAGAATATATTCTGACCTGTTTTGAAAAAGAATGAGTTGTTGGGTTTAGAAAAGAAATGAACTGAGTTGATAATTCTACTATTTGTGGATTAAAACTACTGCGATAGTAAAAATAAAAATGTAAGCTCCCTCAAAATATGCTAAGCTTTTGCATTCCCAAATGGAATGTTTCTTTCCAGTCTCTCTTCATTCTCTTGTTTGTACAGATTGGAGCAATATGAATTTTGTTTTGTAATATAAGGTAAAACTATTTCCTGATATCACCAAAGTCTTTGTAATTATTTTATTTTCCTTGTTAAATATTGCAAAATGGTATATCTCTTTAGGAAAGAGTTCTATGGGCTGGGGAATAGCTGAGCCAGCAAAGTCCTTGTCTTGAAAGCTTAAGAATCCAAATGTGCTATCAGAAGCCACATAGCAATGCCTAAATGTTGGGGCAAGCTTGGAACCCCAGTGCTTGGGAGGCAGAGACCGGAGGATCCTCAGGGCTCTACGGACAGACAGGTTGGCCGAGCTGAGAACGAAACCAGAGGTTGCCCTCTGGCGCTCGCTCTCTTTCTCTCTCTCTCTCTCTCTCTCTCTCTCTCTCTCTCTCTCTCTCTCATTTGTTCGTTGTCTCTCTCTCTCGCTCACTCTCTCTCACTTTCTCTCTCTTGCTCTCTCTTGCTCTCTCGCTCTCTCTCACACACACTTTTTCTTTCACACACCCCCTCTCACACAGACACACTCTTACACACACATACTCTTTCTCTCTCACACATACTCTCACACACACCTTCTCTCTCACAGGCACACACATGAACACACAGTTGCATATACACATACTCATGAACACACAGTTATACACATACAAATACATATGCATACTCACACACACTCATGAAGACACATGCACACACATGCATACTCATGAACACATAGGCACATTAATCACACACACACACACACACACACACACACACACACACACGGACATATGCATAAGAAAAGGCCTGATTTTTACTAGCCGCAGAAGTGTATACTTGAAAACTTTCTTCAGGTAAATTCAGAAATAATGTGAGCCTTTAATAATAGAAAGAATCTTTGAGGATGTTGTGAATTTAGCACTTGGATCCATTTGGTTCAAGAGTAAGGGAAATACGTTCGAGTACTGGCACCCTAACGTTGCACAGTGTATGTGTGTGTCTCTATGTGTGTGTGTGTCTGTGTATGTGAGTGTGTGTGTTGTGGTTTCCATGGCTTTGTACATGTCTCAATGATGTTGTCACTCTGTTTTCAGGACTCTTTCTCTCGTGTGTTTCACATGGAGTGTGAGGAAGTAGGAAAATCCTCCGATCCCTTTACAAGGTAAAGTACTTCTCTGACTGTCAAGAAGAGCATGCTGCTAAGAAGTACTTTGTTAGTAGTCTGGGTTAAGGTGTGTAGGTGACAGGCTATTTGCCTTGCAAAGGAGATTTTATTTCTTAGGATGCCTTCTTCGGTGTTAATTGATCTGAGAATTATTTCTTATGCAGTACTCTGATTAGTACAGGCTTGTTCTGTTGTGCTTATGAATTCATTCAGCTATGACCCGCAAGAACTGTTCTTTGGTTATATTTTTCTGTTTGTGTAGCTGGAAATACCATAGATTTCCTGGCAAACTTTCTGAATCTATTCTGAGTTGGAATCAGCCATGAGAATTTACCTAGTAACAGAAGGAGGTCTACGGTCCTAATCTTAGAAATCTGTGTACCCTCTCTGGCTGGATCAAATCAGATCTTCCATTAAGTTCTTTTCCACAGTTTCTAAATGTGTGCTCATTTTTCTATTAATAGTAATTATTTTGAAAAGCATGAGCTGTGTTTGTAGATAGAGGATAAGAGGCAGTTATCCCAATCTGGCAAGTGCTTTCTGGAGATTGTGAAGTGGATTTAGGGAAAACTACTAAATGTTCTTACTAATATTTTTTTTCACCGTACCAAAACCCGTTATTGTTCTCTTAAGTGATAGGATATTCTAAAGAACAGAAATCTACCAAAATGAGGTACTAGAAATTGTTAAGCATTTATCATACTTTTCACCTCTTAAAAGCTATGTATATGATGATTCTAAGATGGTGTAACAACTTTGTTGCTTTTGTTGCTATATGTAAATATGAGTAAGTATGCATTCCTTATTACACCTCATTGCCTTTACTCCTTAGGACAAAATGAGTTAGGACGCTGCTTGTTAAAAGGAGAAAACAAGGCGCGCCTTTTGGACTCATGCTGCAGCATGTATCTGTTTAAGCAAACTTTCATATCCACATTTTGATTTTCATTACAAATTCAACCAGTATCTTCCAATATTTAATGATAGCTGGACAAACCTAGTGTAAGAGTGACCTCTGCTGGTAAATATACATTCTAAAAACAGCAAAAGCAAAGATTTATAAATGTTTGGTTTCTTTTTGATAAATTCTCTCTGTAGGCCAAATGGAAGATACCATTTTTAATTATCTACCATTCCAAGTTACTTATAAAATATTTTTATATGGGATAAATATGCTAGTGTGGTTATTTTAAAAGAGACAAATTCTAACTGATTTTTAAACTAATATTATGGCAATGGAAACCATTCATTGTCAATGGCTTTTGTCAGCCTATTGTTTTAAAGTTAACTTTTATTCTAATGATGCAGTAAAAGACCATTTATTCATGAGATAAAATTGTTTAAAATGATTTATTAATAAAATTAGCTATCTGGCTTAACTTTATGAAAACTGAGCTATAAAAGGTATTTATTAACTTTAACATTTTGACAAAGTGTTGATATTGATACTTAATGTCTATGATATTATATAATGTATTATATTTTATATTGCATATATTATATTCCTATAATTGATTACTGATGGCACGATGATTTGGTACTCTCCATTTCTGAGTACTAAACATTTTGCTAGTTCAGAACTCATCCATGAGATGAAGTGTTGTACAATTTTTGTTAACAGTTAGAGAAATCATTTTCATTCTTAAGCTCGTCTCTATTGGTTGAAAGTCATGGGTCCTGAGCCTAGGGCTTCAACCTGCTTGATAAAGTACTTCCTGAGCATGTGCAAAGCCCTGGGTTTGATCGTTAACACTGCAAAAGCCAGGTATGGTTGCACACGCATGTAATCCTGGCACTCCAGAGATGGAGATGGTGAGGAGGTCGGGTCACACAGTCATCCTTAGCTCCACAGGCCGTCCATAGGCAACATGGACTAGAGACCCTGCCTACAATAATGAAGGATGAGTATTCAGGTCTGTTTTTAGATTATTTTCTTTTCTATGCTTAAATAAAATTGACTACAGTTTTCAAATGTTAGATATCAAAATATAAACTACTATTCCCATGAACCCTGTATTTCTTTATTAGAATTGTTACGTAAGTGAGATGAAGTTAGTAGGGTCTTTAGAGTTGGCTTGTCACTCCAGATTCCAGAAGTAGGGTACATTTCCAGATGGTAGGAAGTTTCCTTTCTGTGCTGTGATACTTCCATGCTGGAGTTTGTGTTAACGCTTTATTTTCAGGAGCTATTTTAGTTCTATTAGTCTCAGGCGATATTTCCATCCTAATGATATTTATTTTTCTTAAATAAATGTGACTTTTAATTATGAAGTTATAAGCACATAGATTTTCTCTTTCATATTAGTCTGTTTATACTAACTAGTGCTTGTTATTGGTTATTAAATGTGAAAACATTGTGCCCTCTCTTTTTTATCTAATTTCATTTTTTACTTATTCACTTTATATCTTGCTTACTGCTCCCCTCCCCTCCCGGTTACTACTCCCACAATCCTTCCCCAATTCCCCTCTCCCTTTCTCCTCTGAGTGGATGGAGACCCCTGGGTATACCCCCACCCCCACTCTGGCACTTCAAATCTCTGTTAGGGGCTTCCTCTCCCACTGAGGCCAGACAAGGTAGTCCAGCTAGAAGAACATATCCCACATACAGGCAACAGCTTTTGGGATAGCCCCAGCTCCAGTTGTACAGGACCACATGAAGTCAGGCTGCACATCTGCTACATATGTGCAGGAAGGCCTAGGTCCAGCCTGTGTGTGCTCTTTGGTTGTTGGTTCAGATTCTGAGAGCCCCAAGGGTCCAGATTAGTTGACTGTGTTGGTCTTCCTGTGGAGTTCCTATCCCCTACTACTTTTTAAAGTGAGAAAAATTCCAGTGCAAAGATAGCAGGCATCAAGTGGAAGAATGTAGAACTCAGACTATCTTTAGCTACAGGTACTTCGGTGAACTAGCTATTGTGTGATTTCCTTGATCTCTGAAGCCTCAGTTTCTTCCTCTGTAGTGATAGAATTTCAGTAAGGCTCAAAAGAGCCTCATACCTGTAAAAATTTCTTCAGAAACCTTCCCTGTAGCTTGTGGTTGCTGTCCCGGGTGTGTTTTGGGTTCACACCAGCCTACAATGGTTCCTGTGAACTTCTGCAACTCAGAAAGCCTTATCTTGCCCCAAATTCCCTTCCCCTGCTTTCTCAGGAATTTTCCCTTATGCAGCTCTGTTGATACCTACTCTGCAAATGTTGAAATGTACGACTTAGCCCAGCGCTTCCGGAAGGAGATGCCAAGACCCGTTTGAATGTGCAGATCTTCCTAGAGAACACAGCATGCTCTAGAAAACGAAAGGGGATAATGATGTAGGAGAGGCCAGTGGGGTCAACCTGATTGTCCTATCCGGTCCTGTGATCTGTGGGGTGTGGAGGAACGAAGGGAGGGAGGTTGCGCCTGTCTTAGACAGCTGCAAAGCCTAAGGAAAGCCTAGCGGTGTTTCTGGGGAGCCTTCCAGCTGAAGTTTTCTTGGCTGTAGGATCATGGATCTCAGAAGAACAGTTTTGATTTAGTGTCCCGGTGGGCTCAGTCTTGGAACATCCCTGGGAGGCATGGCCTCGAAAGTGGCCTCTAGAGATCAGCAACTGAGACACCAACCATATGCACTTCCTGCTGCTTAATCTCTAAGGCACTTTTTAAGGCCACCGTGGTATCGCCGTTATATAAAGGATGACGTCCGTATTCATTGTACTACAGTTTGAAAGCCTTCACTATCCATTCTATCTAGCCAAACATTTTTGGCTGGAAACACTCACTTTATTCTCCCCTCCCCATAACATTTATTTTTTACTAAGACTTTCCCAGAGACATAACTAACCTTGTCGCGTTAGCTCACTCACTGCTATAAAGAAGATCCAAACCTTTTCAAGCGACTGGTACCAGCCTTAACTGGCAAAGAACACTTTCTATCTGAATTAAAATAATAATGTTTAAGTGAAACGAACAGACAAAAGCAGCAATGTGGGCAATGTTTTGTTTTGTTTTGTTTTCAGAGTGAAAATATCATTCACGTTTTATTGCCAGACATTCAGTCAGGTTGGAGTGTAACAAAATGGAAGCAAGATTAGTGTCGTAGAAAATGCTCACTACAGCTCCTCGTACACACCCGCTCCAAGCCTGCCCCAACCCCATGCTTCCAATTTAATTACTTCCCAGCCTGTTGGGTGTCGGTGAAGGAAGCACATAAGTCTTCTATTTGACGCAGTCTTCGTTACAAGGCTGATACACCTGTGCATCAGCTCTGTGAAGGAGACAGTTGAGATCTGCCCGATCGTTGATGAAGTCAAGTATCTGACCAGTATCCTGTGTGATGAGAGACGTAGGGTTCCATTCTTTTCTTTACACATTTTTACAGATACTTTCGATGCACTCATTCACAGACTCATAGTCAGTGCAAATCCTGCCTTCTGGACTCTTGGCAGGCGAAGCCAGCAAAATGGCGTGAGACATCACACCTAATGCTTTGCTGCAACCTGCCGCTAACACTGCTGCCTCTGCCCACGAGCCCAGACAGCCACTTTATTTTTGATAGTCTCCAGCTACTTAACATTTCTCAAATGTATGTAGAACTGATTCATGTCAGAAATGTGTTTTTCATTGTTACTCATTTTTTTCTGTCTATTCTTTTTTACCCCACCTTTCTCTCCTGA
Source organism: Grammomys surdaster (assembly GCF_004785775.1). Classification (NCBI taxonomy): domain Eukaryota; kingdom Metazoa; phylum Chordata; class Mammalia; order Rodentia; family Muridae; genus Grammomys; species Grammomys surdaster. The sequence continues at coordinate 17,599,041 of NW_021621323.1, read as the reverse complement.
TCGCTTTACCCATTCTTGAGGTGCAGTGAGCTGTGTAAACATTGCTGCAATGCCGTTTCTTTCCTAATCAGATCTACTTGGATGCTCTCTGTCCTTCTCCACATGTGGTATTCTCATTGTTACCAGTAGTATTTAGGAAGGTTAGTTTTTGTTGTGAATCACGGATACACTAAATAAAAACAGCTTAAACAGGAGTGCAAGATGGTGTCCTCTATATTCAACAGGGAAGCTGCACCTACGATCACCACAATATGGTGGCCTAAATAAGACCTGCATAATAATAATAATAATAATAATAATACCACCAGTCAACAGACCAGCATGGGTAGAGAAAATCTCACAAGGTTCCACTCCTAGCTGAAGAACTACAGACAATTAATGGTTGCTAAAAGAGGAATAATCGCTCTTCCCAAGAGATGAATCCCCTGGTGGGTCATACAATCCCAAGTGGTGAGTCTTAAGCACACACACACACACACACACACACACACACACACACACACACAGGCTCAACACTATGTGGACCCAGCAGATTGTATTTACATATACATACGTATAATATGTAACAACAATAGTTTAAAAAGTCATGGATTTGAGGAGAGGTCAGGAGGACTTAGGGAAGTTGGGAGAACTTGGGAATAAGTGAATACAGTACTGATGTAGGAAATTCTCAAAACTAAAAAAAAAAAGTATAAATTTAAAAGGAATGTAATCTTATTATTTTCTCCTGGATGTGCTCTGGGCTAGGCTGGGCAAAGCTGGCGTTGGAGCAGTATGCTACAAATGCCCCAAATCTCTGATGCCTTCTGCCTCACATCCCTTAGCTATGTTCTGTGCATTTAGGAGCAGAGATGGAGCCTAGCCATCACATTCGTGTTCTAAAAGGGGGATCAAGAGGCAAAAGCACATATCAGTATTCTAGACGTTGTCCCAAATATGCCTTGTCATTCTGTTGACTGGTAATGATTCCTGGGGTAACACTAACTCGTTGGGATGCAGAGTGATGCAGTCTTTGTTCTGAGTAGTTCTGTGTCCACACGAAGAGGAGTTAATCTGGGGGCAGCTGGCATATCTCTAGATACTAGACACTGCCCAAGCAGCATACGCAGCTAAAACCTCCATCCCTCATCTCGTTTCCTCTTAGATAATAACCTCCTCTCTGTAGTGACTGACCTATGTAAGCTTGTTTTTCTTTCACGAAGATCCAAGAGTGGCCCTCAGGAACAGGTGTTCACGCTGTATTTATTGAGGGCAGGAAGCAATGGATCAACATTTTTATAAAGTAGGAAATAACCATGGTGTTACGTAACTTTAATAGAACTCACACTTCTGTAGCAGCTCCTATTTCCGAGTTAATGGTTCTGGCAAGTTTCGTAGGCATTGTGAGTTGCTTCTGACTGCTGTTATCAACATAATGATGATGGTAATGGTAAGATAGTATAGTTATTACTATTTTCTTTTTTAGTCTACAGAAGACTTCTATGGCCACATCTTTTCTTGTGTTTTTCTTTCTCCTGGTGGCAACCGTTTTATTTTTCCTGTTTATATTATGGCTTCTTCTTGATTCATTTCCCTAGGCTATTGTTTGTTAAAAAAAATACTTGTAGTTTTAAGTATTATGTTATTAGCCTCAAGCCTGCACTTACAACCTTTCCTTGAATGTCACACAGATAACACATGTAATCAGACCCAGGAGATCTGTTATGCAAGGCAATCCGAATGCCTTCAAGGCTGAGCTGGAAGTTCATCTCGTACCCATCTCTTCCTCTGCTCCATTCTGTAATGTCATTTGCATTCTTTTTTGTTTATGCGTAATACTTTCCAGTGCTTCAAAAAAAGCTCTATTTGGTTATATTCCAATCAAGTCAAAATACATATGACAGAAGGGGGTTACTGAAATATCTGAGCCATTGAAGAACATCATATGATATCACTGTTCCAAAATACAGCCTGAGTATAAAGGACAGTAGACAGGCACCATATTGGAACTTTGGAAACTTAAAACAAGAAAAGTTCTTTTCTAAGACATGTATTTTTTTTCTAATTATAATTTTTCTTTATTCTTCAGAATTCTATACCTATATACAATGAAATATGATTGTACACCCCCATTTCCCTCCTCCAGTTCTTCTGTGTGTCCCTAAAATGTGCTCCCAATTTGATGTTGCTTTTAATAACCCACCAAGTCCAATTAGCATTTCTCGTATGTGCATGGGTGTGGGGCCACTCACTGGTACATGGAGACCTGCCAGTGGGAGCGCCACCCAAGAAGAATGGCTCTGTATTTCCCAACAACTGTCAGCTGCCAATCACTCTTAGTAAGAAATGGAGCCTGGAGATCACCTTTCTCATCCTCATTACACAGTAAAACCTTACTGTTGAAGACACCATATACTTTCGCTGCGAGACATAGAGAAATCAACCTGAAACTAAGCAGAAGTCTTTCTCCCATCTGGCTAGCTCTCATAGTGTCAGAAGGCGCTGTGCAGGCTGCTAGGGAAGAGAAGACATCTGGTCCTACCGAGTGCTGGACGCTACGTGCGTGCGGTCTCAATGACCTTCAGGCAATATCTGCCCGCCCACTCACTGGTGCAATAGGAGAAGTATTTCGGTGTGATTAGTATGGGCTGGCTGGGGTTTTGTGCTGGCTGGTCCTTGTGCAGTTTCTGAACAGGTAAACCACAGCAGCCAAGAGATGGTGATTATCATAGCTACGTGATGTCCAGACAGCACTTCCCTGAATTCTCCTCATCTTCTAGTTCTTAAGGTCTTTCCATTCCCTCTTCTAGGACATTGCCTGAGCTTTGGTGGGTGAGGGGTGACTGGGGAAGATTTCCCACTGGGACTGAGCCCTCAGCCTTTTACTCTCAGCACTTGGACTAATTATCCATTGATTGCTGATGTCGTAATTAGGGTTTCTGTTGCTGTGACAACACAGCATCGCCAATGGAATGGCACAAGCCTTTTGCCTCAAAGCCCACCCCTAGTGACATACCTTTTCCAACAATGCCGCATCTCCTAACCCCGTGGTTCTCAACCTTCCGAACAATGCCGCATCTCCTAACCCCGTGGTTCTCAACCTTCCTAATGCTGGGACTCTAACACAGTTCTTCATGTTGTGGTGACCCCCTACCATAGATTTATTTTCATTGCTACTTCCTGATTATAATTTTGTTACTGTTATGAATCATACGGTAAACATCTGCTATCTAGGATATCTGATATGCAATCCCTGGGAAAGGATCATTCACGCCTGAAGGGGTTGCGACTGAAGGAGTAGAAGACTACTGCCTTAATCCTTTCCAAACAGTTAACCAACTGGGGACAAATTATTCAAACACGTGAGCTTCTGAGGGCCAGTGTCATTTAAAACACCATTGCTACTTACTGCGAAAAGAAGCTGACCAAGACTGACAGCATCTCAGATCCGTGGCATAAACATAAACGTTCAGGGAGCAACTTGACATGTTCATTTCAACAACAGCAGTCGTTTCTTCCCTAGGGCCTATAACCTATCACTCTGGGCTTCTGACCAGTATTACAGTACTAGGCATGAAAACCCCTCCTGTGGAGCAGGCCTCAAGTCCAACCAGATATCAAGTAGTTACCCCATAATAATCCTTCCATTGCACTGGCAGGCAGATATCGCTTGAAGGTCATTGCACGCACGTAGAGTCCAGCACTCGGTAGGACCAGATGTCTTCTCTTCCCTAGCAGCCTGCACAGCGCCTTCTGACACTATGAGAGCTAGCCAGATGGGAGAAAGACTTCTGCTTAGTTTCAGGTTGATTTCTCTGTCTCGCAGCCAAAGTATATGGTGTCTTCAACAGTAAGGTTTTACTGTGTAATGAGGATGGGTTGTTTTGGAGACCCCTGGGGACTGCCTGACCAATTATTCTCTTTTTAAGATTTTTTTTAAGTTCTTACTTTTTATTATTTCTTTTATTTGTTGAGATTATAATTTAATTACATCATGTGGCTGTTCCATTTCCTCCCTCCAAACCCTCCCATATCACCTTCCTGTCTCTTTCAAAGTCACGTCCTTTTTGTTGTTGTTGCACAGAGGGGTGTGTATTTGTGTGTGTGTGTATGTGTGTGTGTGTGTCAGAGAGAGAGAAAGAGAGAGAGAGAGAGAGAGAGAGAGAGAGAGAGAGAGAGTAAATACAGAAATACAACCTGCTTATAATGTTTCTATAATGATACTTGTATGTACATGTTTTCAAGACTGACCATTTGTTACTGATAACTAATTGTGTGTTTTTCCTTGAAGAACACTATTCCTCATACTCCCAACGTTCCTTAGTTGCCTATAGTGTGTGTGTGTGTGTGTGTGTATGTGTGTGTGGTGTGTGTGTGGTGTGTGTGTGTGGTATGTGTGTGTGTGTGTGTGTGTGGTGTGTGTGTGTGTGTGTATGTGTGTATATGTGTGTGTGGTGTATGTGTGTGTGTGTGTATGTGTGTATGTGTGTGGGGTGTGTGTGTGTGACCGGGACCTTGTGAGCTTTCCCCATCCACGTTACCATGTCTGCTGATGTTAGCCTTGTTCGGCTTGTGGTTAGGTAGCCATATTGGTGAGACTTTATGGGTGTAGTTTCTTACATTCCTAGGAGACAAATCTCACAGCAAACTCTCCCATCTGCTGGCTCCTAGCATCTTTCCACTCCTCTTCTCCAACAATCCCTGAGTCTTGGGCGTAGGAGTTGTGTTGTAGAGATAGTAGTCGAAACTTCACTCCACAACTCTGAGATTTGATTGGTTGTGGGTTTAATGGTCTCCATCTGTTGTAAAGAGACGTTCCCTTTATAAGGTGTGAGAACTACCCTTATCTGTTGGTATAAGGACAGATAGTTAGAATGTCGTTAGAAATTATGATTTCATAACGCAGTGGCTGGAGGTTCTCCTCCAGATCCATGACCTCAGTGGCCCTGCATTGTTGGCTTGCTGTCCAGTACCAGGCATGAGTTCCTTATGAGTGGGCCATAAGTCCAGGAGAGCTGCTGGCTACCACTGACGTATTCATGCCGCTGCTGTGTCCTTAGGGTTGTTCTGCCATGCAGCCCATTGCTGTGGCTTATAGGCATCATAACTGTAGGACTGCCGGTTGCTTCCCTCTCGAAAGCTTGCATCGTACCTTCTGGATCTGTGAAATCTACTTCTCAGGGAGAGGGCATTCAGTGACCAATAACTTAGGGAGGTAGCCCATGCCTCAGGCATATACTCATTTTTAAATATCACCTACTGCTTTTCCATCTCTTCAGTTAGTAAAACTACAGTTAAAATAGGCATGTAAGACAGAACACACACACACACACACACACACACACACACACACATGCGTGCGCACACACACACACATCCATCGGGGAAGATGCATCTAGAGAGAACCTATTAAAATTCTTTTAAGTGTGACCCTTTAATAAAGTTTCTCATGTTGTGGTGACCCCTCACCAAAAAATTATTTCATGCTACTTTATAACTGTACATTTGCTACTGTTATGAGTTGTAATGGAAATATCTGATGTTCAGGTTACAGTCAAAGGGGTCACGACCCACAGGCTGTGCTGCTCTGCACAGTCCAAACTGTGTGGGTGTTTGTTGTATCAGACTGTTCAGATCGGGGTGATGACTGAGTTATAATCATCTAACATATTTTCAAATTAGGGTGTAGATGTCCCCCCTGCAGTTCACAGCCAACGTCCCTCCTTTACCAGTTGGTATAGCACATTTTCCCATTGCATAGAAGGGATTCACATCTTTTATTTCTGCAGGGAGCACGATGCAAACAAAATCAATTACATGTATGCTCAGTATGTCAAAAACACGATGGAGCCACTTAATATCCCAGATGTCACCAAGGACAAAAGATTTCCCTGGACAGTAAGTAACCTAATTTTAGACCTGAGGCTCACAAGCTGTTTCCTCCTTCAGACCCACACTTACAGAGATGCTTGTTGTCTGAAGGACTAAGCTGGAAACGGGATGTTTAAAGGGGAGGATCTCTGGTTTTGTTCCTCAAGGCAAGGCGGGGGGACATCTACATGTCCTGGGGGTGTTGTGCTGGATGTTTTCACTCTACTCTTTGTATAGTGACAAACCAGCATGTGCAAGCTGAGGTAATGTAATGAACACGGTGTCAGAGACTTTCTTCAGATGGAGTTCCTGACTTTATCTGTAAAAATTAAAGTCCCTGTGGTTTGGATGCAGCCCACTGGCAATCTTCTTAGTGAGCTGTTCCTTGGGGAAGAAGGGTATCCACTTGCCTTGACAGTGAAGTTATTACAGAGATGTGTTGTTCTGCAGACATTGAACACTTTGAATTCCTGTGTTTTCTTAAATCTTTCACAAAACAAAACAAAACAAAACAAAACAAAACACTAGCCTGTGACACAGCTGCCTTGCTTCTATTGCCTGAACGCTAGGGACAACTTTTTCAGACTATGGGAATGTGTACTTCAAGTACGGTGACATTATTAAGAATGTCAGTATTGTAATGTGTTGTTTCCTGGCTTTGGATTCTCCCTGCTTTGTGAAATGGAGACCTCTACCTCACCAGGATAGCAGATGCTGAATAAATATTTGACTTAATTTTACTATAAACTCTGGAAAGTTTAAATAGAATAAAGGCAATTTGGTATATTTTTTTAAATAAAGACTGACTTTATTGCTCATTGTCTGTAGCTGATACAAGATGAAAGTTGTGTGCTACAGTTAATATGATGTTCATGGGACCAGTCATTTCTGTTGTTTTAGCGGTCTTGGTTTTGTTCTTCAGAGTGAAAACATGGGACATGTGAACACACACTGCATTGGAAGTTTGCTCTGCACACCTATAAAAAACGGGAAGAAGAACAAAGTCATAGGTAAGACCTTTCCATGGACTCAACACTCAGAATTTGTGTAAGAAAAACAGCATTCCCTACTACTTTCCAGTGTGACTTGTAAATTTAAAGAATAAAATGTCCGAGGAAAGAGAAAATTTCAGGTTGTAAGTTAACAATTTTATGTTGATAAATTCCTCCATACATGTCAGACATTTTATTAGACATACTGTATTTTTAATCATTAAAATACAGTTTTATCTGAGATTTTTGTTTAAGATTGATGTGCTGAAATCTGTAGACTGTACTGGCAAAATGGCTCAGTGGGGAAGGGGCTTGCCACCAAGCCTAAATCCTATTCCCAGTATCCACATGGTAGAAGGAGAGAACCAGCTCCAAAACACTGTCTCCTGATCTCCACATCCACACTGTGACAACACTTGCACAATCTCCTGTGTGCACACACAGTCACATACACATAAAGATGTTCAAAGTTCATACACTGAGAGGCATCAACTGACAACATATACTTAGTCATGTTTATCGATATATGATATGTATCAAATATGTAGTTGAAGTTATAGATTGTATTAATTTGTTCATTCATTTAATCAGTATTTATTGAGCATTCCTGCAGACTAGGCACTTGGCATAAATCAGGGAGCAAAGCAGAAATCCCTGTCCTAGGGTCTTACATTTATATACAGAGGTTAAAGGACAACCTCTACTACGGCACAAAATTCCTTCCCCAGACAATGGAAGGATGTTCTCTGTTACTGATGTGTTTACCCTTTGGTGTCACAAGGCTTTATTAAGAGCAGGGCAAACATTACTGGGCATTGGTAGCACATGGCTTTAGTCCCTGTACTCAAGAGGCAGAGGCAGGTGGATTTTCCAGTTTGAAGCTAGCCAGGGCTGCAGAGTGAAACCCCATGTTTAAAAAGACAGAGGTGGCCAAAATGTATGTTGTTTTGCACGCTAGTTGTCCATGGTTAACACAGAAAAGGCAGTGTGAACTAATAGCGTGCTCCCAAGATTGTAGAAATAAAGGAAAGATAACTAACTTCTTTTTTTTTTTTTTTTTTTTTTTTTTTTTTTTTTTTATAAATAATTTATTTATTTTTGAACATGAAATGCTTTTTTATAGCATGTTTCACAAGGGGAGGGGGTAAGAGGGGCCAGGTGGTGGAAAAGTACAAAATCTTCTTGGCCTGTGCCTTGAAACATGTCATGGTCTATACGGTACACTGCCTTGAATTATGATCTACCTGCTGTTCTTCAGAAGATATGGTACACTGCTTGAGTTATGGTCTCCCTGCTATTCTTAAGATGATATGGTACACTGCTTTGAGTCTATCTGCAGTTGCTAAGCAGGATCTTGCAGTTGCCAAGCTTCAGAGGACATTGTGCAGGTGGGGAAAGGTTGGGGGTGAGGGTAAGGGCGAGGGTCCTGGCTTCTGGCATCTCCCCCTTCTCTGTTTAGTTAGAGAAGGCATCTTATGATCAATCCCAACTATGTGAATTTTGAATTTGGACGTCTAATTATGGGGGGGTCTTAGACAAGTTCACAACCCCAAAACACTGATGTGAGACGAGTCACATCGATGGTCAAAGGTTTTAGGCTGTCGACGATGGGCAACGTCAAGGGACTCCGATGTGGGTGAAAGGAGGGTGAGGGCCCTGTCTTAGGCCATGTAGGCTGCACCCACTCCCAGCACCACGCACTCCTTTTCGGCTGCATTGGGTGGGCCCCTGGGAAGTGGACCTACAATAATCCCGTCATTGGGCTAACTCACAGCCATCCTAGTCCCTTGTAACTGTTCAATTTACCAACCATTTGTCAGTTTGGGGTGTAATATTGTCATAAAGGAAGGCTCCCCAATGTTAGCGGCCATATCAAGGGCGGCCTTGGTTTAGGAAAAAGCCAATTTTTGTTGTGGTGATCAAGAGGCCAAGCTCTCTATCGAGAGAAACGGGGGCAAAGCCAGGCATACCAGGAACCCTTCTGGAGGGCGTGGAAGTCTAGCGGTCGACCGTAGGGGGGAGGCAGGGCAGCTGGCAGCTGTGTCAGTCTCCTGCAGAGTCACTTCTGGATCCTCTTCAATTTTCGGCTGATGGTAATGAACTTCAACCGTCTTCTTGATGGCAGCATCAACCTGGTTCCGTGGATGACAGGTCGCGGGTTTTGATCTCTGTCTCGCTTAATCTTGATGTCCTGCGCACATCCTCTCAATGAGGGTCCGTCCAGAGGGGTCCGTTCCTCGAGCCCCACGTCTGGGTGCCACTTGACCCGACTGGCAGGCCCTAGTTATTCGTGGGGGCGAGGAGGACTGCAACCTGCTATTCTTCAGAAGATATGGTACACTGCTTGAGTTATGATCTCCTTGCTATTCTTCAGATGATATGGTACACTGCTTTGAGTCTATCTGCAGTTTCCAAGCAGGATCTTGCAGTTGCCAAGCTTCAGGGAACCTTGTGCAGCTGGGAAAAGGTAGGGGGTGAGGGTAAGGGCGAGGATCCTGACTTCTGGCCCATCTGGATTAAAACTTCTAATGGCAGGCATCACGGGTGATTCATTTTTGCCTGGAAAGAAAAAAGAAGGGGATTCTCAGGGAGATTTCTCTTCCCTGGATGTAAATTATTCTTCATCGTATTTATGGTTGGGCCTGGCTTTGTGAGTGTATCTATTTTTTTTCATTAATATTTATGGTAGCCGGTTAGCTGTGCCTTCTGTGGTATTGGACAGGCATATCAGTCCTCGGCTCCATAAGGGAACTGGGTTTGGGGCATTCCCTTTACGGGTATGAGGGTCCTTCCCCATATCTGTGGCAAAGTTTTGTTGGTCTTGGTGGTGCCCGAGGTCACCAACATGGTCAGCAAGAGATTTGCCATGAGCTTTCAGCTTAAGAGAGAGAAAAGTGAACAAGGCATGATGGAGAGTATTTCTGGGGGGCTCCTTCTGAGGGGGTACCGTTCCCCCTCTTTTATTTTTAAAGCCAATTTTTCAGAGTTCTTGTAAAATCAGGGCTGAAGCGCCAACAGTTGCTCCTTCTACACTCAGAGAGTCATGAAGACCTTATTTAAGGATATATAAATCTATATTTATAATCTTTTGTCAAAGGACTTTTATAGCACCACTGACAATTAATCAGACTATATGATATATCGATTGGAAATAGCTTTTTCTACTTTTTGTGAGATTACCTCTCTTCTGTCAATTAACTGTTGAGGAAGTTAGGGTTTACCTCTCTCTTGAGAATATTGATCAGAGATTTAAGTTCTTTTGTGGAGAGCTTAAAATAGGATCTTAGCCAATTTGCAACTCCTAGAAACTTTTGAAATTAATTTAAGATAAGTAAACTCCCTTTTTTAAAAAAATCCTTTATCTGTGTGGGTTTTTTATTGGGTATTATACGTATTTACCTTTCAATGTTATCTCCTTTCTCATTCTCCCCCAAGATCCTTTATCCCATACCCACTCCTCCTAATTTTTGTGATGGTGTGCTCCAAACATCCTCCCAGTCCCATCTCCCTGCTCTCGAATTCCCACACAGTAGGGAATCCAAACTTTCGGGGACCTTGGCCCTCCACTTTCACTGCAGTCTAACAAGGACACCCTCAATTTCCTATACAGGTGTGTGAGTCCCTCCCTTTGTGTTCTCTGGATTAGACTTTGGGAGTTCTGGTTGAAACTTTTGATACTCCTTCTAGAAAGGACCAACGAATTCATACTTTGGTCTTCCTTCTTCTATGTGAGTTTTATGTGGTCTGTATGTAGGTTCTTAGACATTGTGAGCTTTTGGTCTAATATCCACTTATCAATGAGTGCATACCAAGTATGTTCTTTTGAGATTGGGTCATCTCACTCAAGATGATATTTTCCAGCTCCATCCATTTGCCTAGGAATTTTGTGAACTGATTGTTCTTAATAGCTGAGTAGTATTCCATTGTATAAATGTACCACATTTTCTGCATCCATTCTTCTGTCGAAGGGCATCTGGGTTCTTTCCAACTTCTGGCTATTATAAATAAGGCTGCTATGAACATGGTGGAGCATGTGTCCCTGTTGTATGGTGAAACTTCTTTTGGGTATATGCCCAGGAGTGGTATAGCTGGGTCCCCAGGTAACACTATGTTCAATTTTCTGAGATATCGCCATACTGCCTTCCATAGTGGTTGTACCAGTTTACAATCCCACCAACAGTGGAGGAGTGTTCCTCTTTCTCCACATCCTCGCCAACATGTGCTGTCACCTGTGTTTTTGATCTTAGCCATTCTGACTGGTGTAAGGTGGAATCTCAGTGTTGTTTTCATTTGCATTTCCCTGATGACTAGTGATCCTGAACACTTCTTTAGGTGCTTCTCAACCATTCGAACTTCCTCGGTTGAGAATTCTTTGTTCAGCTCTGTGCTCCATTTTTTAATAGGGTTCTTTGATTGTCTAGAGTCTAATTTCTTCAGTTCTTTGTATACCTTGGATATTAGGCCTTTATCAGATGTAGGGTCGGTGAAGATCTTTTCCCAATCTGTTGGTTGCCGCTCTGTCCTATTGACTGTGTCCTTTGCTTTACAGAAGCGTTGCAGCTTTATGAGGTCCCATTTGTCAATTTTTGTTCTTAGAGCACAGGCCATTGGTGTTCTGTTCAGGAACTTTTTCCCTGTGCCTATGTATTCCAGGCTTTTTCCCAGTTTCTCTTCTATTAGTTTCAGTGTGGCTGGTTTTAGGTGGAGGTCCTTAATCCATTTGGAATTGAGCTTTGTACAAGGAGATAAGTATGGATCAATTTGCTTTTTTCTACATGCTGACAACCAGTTGGACCAGCACCATTTGTTGAAAATGCTATCTTTTTTCCATTCGATGGTTTTAGCCCCTTTGTCAAAGATCAAGTGACCATAGGTATGGGGGTTCATTTCTGGGTCTTCTATTCTATTCCACTGATCCTCCTGCCTGTCTCTGTTCCAATACCATGCAGTTTTTATCACTATCGCTTTGTAGTACAGCTTGAAGTCAGGGATGGTGATTCCTCCAGAAGTTCTTTTATTGCTGAGAGTAGTTTTCGCAATCCTGGGTTTTTTGTTATTCCAAATAAATTTTAAGATTGCTCTTTCTATCTCTGAGAAGAATTGAGTGGGAATTTTGATGGGGATTGCATTAAATCTGTAGATGGCTTTTGGCAAAATAGCCATTTTTACTATATTAATCCTTCCAATCCATGAGCATGGGAGATCTTTCCATCTTCTAAGATCTGCTTCGATTTCTTTCTTCAGGGGAATGAAGTTCTTGTCATACAGGTCTTTTACTTGCTTGGTTAGGTTCACACCTAGGTATTTTATATTATCTGTGACTATTTTGAAGGGTGTCATTTCCATAATTTCTTTCTCAGCCAGTTTATCTTTTGAGTAGAGGAAGGCTACTGATTTGCTTGAGTTAATTTTATATCCAGCCACTTTGCTAAAGTTGTTTATCAGGTTTAGGAGTTCTCTGGTGGAAGTTTTGGGGTCACTTAAGTACACTATCATATCATCTGCAAATAGTGAGATTTTGACTTCTTCCTTTCCAATTTGTATCCCTTTGACCTCCTTGTGTTGCCTAATTGCTCTGGCTAGGACTTCCAATACTATATTAAATAAGTAGGGGGAGAGTGGGCAGCCTTGCCTAGTCCCTGATCTTAGTGAGATTGCTTCAAGTTTCTCTCCATTTAGTTTAATGCTGGCTACTGGTTTGCTGTATATTGCTTTTACTATGTTTAGGTATGGACCTTGAATTCCTGACCTTTCCAAGACTTTTATCATGAAGGGGTGTTGAATTTTGTCAAATGCTTTCTCAGCATCTAGTGAGATGATCATGTGGTTTTTTTCTTTGAGTTTGTTTATATAATGGATTACATTGATGGATTTCCGAATATTGAACCAACCCTGCATTCCTGGGATGAAGCCAACTTGATCATGATGGATAATTGTTTTGATGTGTTCTTGGATTCGGTTCGCTAGAATTTTATTGAGTAATTTTGAATCAATATTCATAAGAGAGATCGGCCTGAAGTTCTCTTTCTTTGTTGGGTCTTTGTGTGGCTTAGGTATGAGTGTAATTGTGGCTTCAAAGAATGAGTTGGGTAATGTACCTTCTGTTTCTATTTTGTGGAATAGTTTAAAAAGAATTGGAATTAGGTCTTCCTTGAAGGTCTGATAGAATTCTGCACTAAAACCGTCTGGTCCCGGGCTTTTCTTTGTAGGGAGACTTTTAATGGCTGCTTCTATTTCTTTTGGGGTTATGGGATTGTTTAGATGGTTTATCTGGTCCTGATTTAACATTGGTAACTGGTATTTGTCTAGGAAATTGTCCATTTCATCCAAATTTTCCAATTTTGTTGAATATAGGCTTTTGTAGTAGGATCTGATGATTTTTTTAATTTCCTCAGTTTCTGTTGTTATATCACCCTTTTCATTTCTGATTTTATTAATTTGGATACTGTCTCTCTGCCCTCTGATTAGTCTAGCTAAGGGTTTATCTATCTTGTTGATTTTCTCAAAGAACCAGCTCCTAGTTTTATTGATTCTTTGGATAGTTCTTTTTGTTTCTATTTGGTTGATTTCAGCCCTGAGTTTGATTATTTCCTGCCGTCTACTCCTCTTGGGTGTATTAGCTTCTTTTTGTTCTAGGTCTTTCAGGTGCTCTGTCACGCTGTTAGTGTATGCTCCCTCCAGTTTCTTTTTGTAGGCACTTAGAGCTATGAATTTTCCTCTTAGCACTGCTTTCATTGTATCCCATAGATTTTGGTATGATGTGTCATCATTTTCATTAAATTCTAAAAAGTTTTTAATTTCCTTCCTTATTTCTTCCCTTACCTGATTATCAAGGAGTAGGGTGTTGTTCAATTTCCATATGAATGTGGGCTTTCCATTCTCTTTGTCATTTTTGAAGACCAGCCTTAGACCATGGTGATCTGACAGGATGCAGGGAATTATTTCAATTTTCTTATATCTGTTGAGGCCTGTCTTGTGCCCAATTATATGGTCTATTTTGGAGAAGGTACCATGAGGTGCTGAGAAAAAGGTATATTCTTTTGCTTTAGGGTGAAATGTTCTATAGATATCTGTTAAGTCCATTTGGTTCATAACTTCTGTGAGTTTTACTGTATCTCTATTTAGTTTCTGTTTCCATGATTTATCCATTGCTGAGAGTGGGGTGTTGAAGTCTCCCACTATTATTATGTGAGGTGCAATGTGTGTTTTGAGCTTTAGTAAGGTTTCTTTTATGTAAGTCGACGCTCTTGTATTTGGCGCATAGATATTCAGAATTGAGAGTTCATGTTGGTTGACTTTTCCTTTGACAAGTATGAAATGCCCTTCCTTATCCTTTTTGATAGTTTTAAGTTGAAAGTCGATTTTATTCGATATTAGGATGGCTACTCCCGCTTGTTTCTTAGGACCATTTGCTTGAAAAATTGTTTTCCAACCTTTTACTCTAAGGTAGTGTCTGTCTTTGTCACTGAGGTGGGTTTCCTGTAAGCAGCAAAAAGCTGGGTCCTGTTTGCGTATCCAGTCCGTTAGCCTATGCCTTTTTATTGGGGAATTGAGTCCATTGATGTTAAGAGATATTAAGGAGAGGGTGTTGTTGCTTCCTGTCATTTTTGCTAATAATGGAGACATCGTTTGTGTGGTTATCTTCTTTTGGGTTTGATGGAAAAGGATTATTTTCTTGCTCTTTCTAGGGTATGATTGCCCTCCTTGTATTGGATCTTTCCTGCTATTATCCTTTGTAGAGCTGGATTTGTGGGAAGATACTGTGCAAATTCAGTTTTGTCATGGAATATCTTAGTTTCTCCATCTATGGTAATTGAGAGTTTTGCTGGGTAAAGTAGCTTGGGCTGGCATTTATGTTCTCTTAGGGTTTGTATGATATTTGTCCAGGATCTTCTGGCTTTTATAGTATCTGGTGAGAAGTCAGGTGTAATTCTGATAGGTTTGCCTTTATATGTTATTTGGCCTTTTTCCCTTACTGCTTTTAAAATTCTGTCTTTGTTTTGTACATTTTGTGTCTTGATTATTATGTGACGGGAGGTGTTTCTTTTTTGATCTAGTCTGTTTGGCGTTCTGTAGGCTTCTTGTGTGATTATGGACATCTCATTCCTTAGGTTAGGGAAGTTTTCCTCAATAATTTTGTTGAAGATATTTACTGGCCCTTTAAGTTGGGAATCTTCACTCTCATCTATACCTATTATCCTTAGGTTTGGTCTTCTCATTGTGTCCTGGATTTCCTGGATATTTTGAGATAACAACTTTTTGCATTTTGCATTTTCTTTGATAGTTGTGTCGATATTTTCTAAGGTATCTTCTGCACCTGAGATTCTTTCTTCTATTTCTTGTATTCTGTTGGTGATGCTTGTGTCTATGACTCCTGATTTCTTTCTTAAGTTTTCTATCTCCAGGATAGTCTCCCTTTGTGCTTTCTTTATTGTTTCCACTTCCATTTTTATGTCCTGGATGGTTTTGTTCAATTCCTTCATCTGTTTGTTTGTGTTTTCTTGTAATTCTTTAAAGGATTTTTGTGTTTCTTTAAGGACTTCATCCTGTTTTCCTGTGTTCTCCTCAAGTTTTTGGATAGTGTTATTTACTTCTTTCTTGAAGTCCTCTAGCATCATCATTAGAAGTGATTTTAGATCTGGTTCTTGTTTTCCTGGTGATATGGGGAGTTCAGGACTTTCTAATGTGGGAGAACTAGGTTCTGATACTGGCAAGTACCTTGGGTTGCTGGTGCTTGTGTTCTTGCGCTTGCCTTTCGCCATCTGGATCGCCTTTGTGCTATCAGTGCTGTCTCTGACAGGGGCCTGTCTTTCCTATTATCTAGGTTGTGTCAGAACTGTTTGGGATGAGTTTTGCTGCTTGAGTTAGAGCTGAGGCCCAAGATGTGCTCAGTGTTCAGGTGGAAACCGGAAGGGGCCTGGGCTCCGGGTCAGGAGAGGATTCCTGGGTCTCAGTGAGTCCCAGTGGGTCCCAGTGGGTCCCAGTTGCTCCCTGATTGGAGGCAAGAACTGCCACCTCCTAGCCTAAGAAATTGCTTGGCACAGAGGTCCTGTGAGCCCCGCTTCCTCTTGATTCTGCGAGATTGGGTGCAGAGCTGCCTCCCGGGATCTGTGAGTGCTCGGGCCCAGACCGGATGGAGCCCGCCCCGGG
>NW_021621323.1:17570191-17583039 GCF_004785775.1 Grammomys surdaster | reverse complement strand
ACAGAGGTCCTGCGAGCCCCGCTTCCTCTGGAATCTGCGAGATTGGGAGCAGAGCTGCCTCCCGGGATCTGTGAGTGCTCGGGCCCAAACCGGATGGAGCCCGCCCCGGGCCAGGAGCGAATTCCTGGGTCCCAGTGGGTCCCGGTTGCTCCTTGTTTGGGGAGAGTGTTGCTTTTACCTTACCTGGGATGCTGCGTGAGTTCAAGCTCCTGGGAGTCCCTGTTTCTCTCGGTTTTCTGGGGTTGAGTACGGAGCTGCCGCCTGCGACCTACTCTATGCTCGGGCCCAAACCGGAAGTCCGATAACTAACTTCTAAAGATTAAAATTTGACTCTGAAACCCTAATAGAACATCACTTATGTATAAATCTACGTTTAAAAATCTGCGTAGCTTTCAGGTTGCAAGAAAAAAGAGGTATTATTATTTAACATGGAAGCAGGTAGGTAGGTAGGTGTGCTAGCGTGTGTGTGCATGTGCTTACGCATGTTTGTGTGTGTGTTATAAATGTTGAAAGTGCCTATCTAAGTTGGACACAACTCTGATTCCTTTGCTAGGAAGCCATTTAACATTCCATGAGCTTCTCTCCCTTGTTCTGATTCCAGACCCACTAATCTGATTTCCTTTATTTGATTTTCCTTTCAACATAGATTGTAGGAAGGGAGCCGGTTGCTTTGCCAATTCACATTTGGGTTCTAAAGTTATGTTTCTTGTCCGTTCTGGTCTTTTTCACCAGTCTTGCCATCCTCTGTCACCAGCATGCCATTGTAGGTCCTGCACCTGTCAGGCTCGGGGTCAGACCCTACATACACCCCTAGAAGCTTGTAGGCTACTCCTTGCTGTACTGTGTTATACACAGTACTCTTCTGGGCTCAGACAAAAAGATCAGAAGCCAATGAACATGCAAGCCCATCTGTCAACATCATCGCCCACCAAGCTCCAAAATAAGCAACAAACGTTATGTTGTAAAATTTTACTTGCTAGGACACCAATGGGGAAACTACAGTTTGTTATGCTTTTTAGAAGATGTTTTTCATGTAACTAGAAGAAACTACCATAAGCTGCCTTTGAGAGTGTGAAATTGAGCTCCCGTGGGGAGGTGTCATTTACTAATACGTTGTCATAAGAAAGAAGGAGAGCCTGCAAGTCTGCTGTACCTCAGCAGTGTCTCTGTGAAATGATAGTTGGGAATCGGGGCTTCTGAGGGAGGGATGTGTCTGGCACTCCTGCACTTTAAGCATAGCTGGTTACAGAGCTCAGGCCTGGGAAAGGACTTCATAAGCCCGTTGCTTCACTCTCATGTAAAGGATTAAGGAGCACTCAGTAACTTTATAGATCTGTCAAAGTTCACTTTTTGATCTTGTGTCTGTTTCTGAAAAATGAGCATTTTTAAAAAAAACTTAGAATGAGAAGACTCAAGCCAAGCATGGTGAGTTTGAGGTCTATATAGCAAGGTCCAGGACAGGCAGGGCTGCATTACAGACAGACGCTGTCTCAAAAAACAAAAGTCAAAACCAAAGAATATGGATAATTGGGCATGTGCTTTCACATCCTGCTGAGAAGCAGGAGCAAATGGCGGCAAGTGCCTTTAAAAAGAGAAAATTCTTTTTTTAAGAAAGAGTTTCTGTGTGAGTTTGTGGAACAGACAAGGTACTCAAGTCTACTGCGAGTGTGAAATGGAAATTTCCCAGTGTACCCTGCTGTTTTATAAGTGTGTCAAAGCTGGGAGGTGGAATCCTGCACATACTTAGATTTCCATGGGAGCCGTGGGGAAAAGATCATGGCTGTGGATAATTCGTCTTGCATGTCACAGACCAGATCCCCATATGGCATTCTAATAGAGAATCCCCACAGAGTTACACACAGACAAACAGGCCACCCCGTGTGTCCTTCTGTAATCTTCTTCCTTCCTCTTCATTGGTTTTCATTACTGACATTTAGATAAAATTACAAGCATTAGACCAGTTCAGAGCATGTTGTATCATTAACTTTATTCCCCAAAGTATTATACCCTATCAACTAATGTTTGTGTATGCTCTGCCTAATACAGAATGTTCCCACCACTGCCCAGGAACATTTTTTTCTCAATTAGCATTCATTCATTCATGTCAACTAGTTGTTTGCCCTGTTGATAAAGCTGAATATTACCTTTTCTCCATAGTATTCTTTCCAGGAATTTTGATCTCTAGTCTCCATACCAATTTCAAATCATATTTGGGGGGGGGGTGTTAATATATCTTTTATATTTTAAAATATATATTTATATGTTATATATTACATGGTATATATGACATTATACCCACCTCCTCTCCCGATGTTGAGACTCTGTCTGGCTCGAGTCAATGCAGGTCTTGTACATTCACAACTGCCGTGAATTGAATTCATATGTTCAACTGCCTTGTGGTCAGACGACACTGTTTCTTTCTAGACATTCACTGTCTATGGCTTACAGTCTTTCCTCCCCTTCTTTTACAATGATCCCTGAGCCTTGGGTATATACTATAAATGTTCCGTTCAGAGCCGCACCTTTTTCAGGCTCTTATTTCCTACATGTTGAACAGGTGTATCAATTACCATCTACTTCAAAAAGAATCTTCTCTGATGAGAATTGACAGATTCACTAGGCTATGACTATAATGATAAGTTGTTGGTCAGTTTAATATTCTACCCAGTGGTTTCTCCTTTAGGGTCTTTGACCTTTCTAGACATGAATTCTAGTCTCAGTGATGGTGGTAAGTGTAGGTTTCAGTTTGTGTGGCAGGTCTCAAGTCCAGTTGGAAAGTAGTTGGTTACTGCCAACGATTGGACCAATGAACAACACGTCTTGCCAGGCCAACTGTTTCTGTGGCTCATAAGGTTCATGACTGACTCAGGCTGGTGATTACTTTTCTCTCTGGTGTTATACATAGCGCTCTTAAAGCCAACAAGAGAGATGAAGCTTCCAGGTTGGTACCAGCTCCGATTCCAGTATGTGGTGTCTTCGGCATCTTAAGCGTAACGAAGAGTGTTAGCAATAGTCTTTAATGTTTGGGGGTCTATGGGACCTCACTGGCCAAGAACTCCAAAAGACATAGCCCATTCTTGGCACCGATTCTGGGTGAACCAGTCCAGACTCAGACACATATCGAGTGTTTTCTCTTCATTTGTAGATATAGTGGGTGCAGGGTGGGGGTTGACTGGTCTTTGAGACATGGACTTACTTTGAAGTCCTGGCTGGCATGGAATTTGATACTTTTGAATTCATTGAGATCTGCCTACCAAATGCTGGCATTAAAAGCCCATGACACCACACCCTGCAAAATGATTCTTTTAAAATATTTTTATTAATTTTGAGAACGACATACAATGTATTTAGATCATATTCACCCTAGCTTCTCGCAGATCCATCCCTGCCTCCCTACCCACCCAACTTGTCTCCTTTCTGTCTTTTTAAACCTATGTAGTCCAATTTGTGCTGCCCCAATACTAATGAGTGTGGGGCCATTCTCGGGACTGTGATCAACCTATGAAGAGCTCCACCCTTAAAAATTGACTCTTAAGGAAGTGTAGTGTTATGAAGGGGGAAGAAGGAACAGAGTGAGTCACATGGGGTGCAGGATTGAAGGGCAGGGTCATGGAGGGGGCATGGAGAGGGAAAAGCAACATGAATCTGCTGCTGCAGAAGTTCACATGGACATAAAATAGAATGACCTCTCATGGGTGACACTGCCCCCTGTGAGACACCATAGGCTTGCAAATAAAATACTCAGTGCCAGGAGTCAGTTGCCTATTGAGGAGATGATTCTTTTGATTACCTGAAAAATTAAATATTTTTGTATAGAGAGACATTCCCCAAATTAAGATTATTGACAAAAACAAGCACAAACACCCTTTACAAGATTAAATCTCGTTATCTATTTAAAAAACTTCCTGACTGAGATTATTGCACCTCTTTCCCCCCCTCCTCCGAAAATGAGCAAAATTCATTTTTTCTTAAGATTAGCGTTAAGGTATTTGAAGGCTAGATGCTAATTTTTATGTTCACACTTACGGCAGAGAGACTCTGCTGCTCTCGAAAAGTATATATGCCTTAACCCTGTTTTTTTGGAACAGCTAGGAGGTTGGAAGCAGACGGTGAGTCCCAGAATTACAGAAAGGGCCGCAGCAGCAGGGGTTCAGAACCATCCTCTGTGTGGTTTCCAGAGGTGCTTGGTTGTGGTCGGCTCTTACAATGGCAGTGGCCACACACGCCGATGCTGAGTAAACGCTCCATACCCCTTAATATCAGGACACAGAGATAATTTGCCTGCCATTTGGTTTTATTATTGCTTCATCTTCCTCCTAATAGAGTCTTGGGTATTATTTTACCTTATTTATTGCTACGCGTGAAGCAGTCTTAACAGCTCACACTCCATCGCTGCCTTGTCTAGTTCTTCTCATGGGTCATTTGTGAGGAAATGGTGAAAATTTAAACTATATATGTGCCCAAGCCTTAAATTCTCTCTAAGAAGAACTCCATTTGTTTCTTATAAACCTTCCCATGGATTTTTGCTCGCTATAATTAAATTTTCTAAGGGATTTAATGTGATCAGTGGGATAAGCATGAATGCTTGCCCGGCCCACTTTTGAGAGAGAATTTAATTATATGCTTAAATTGCTGTTTGTCTTCAGTACCCTTTTCTTGCCCTGGAGCTTAAGTCTGTATTTCTGCACCTGTAGTGGTGGCTTGTAACACAGATGCATTTTATCTGTTCTGCACTGGGCTGTGGATACAGCAGACTTAATATTCATTTGGCATTCCATTTAAATGATTTGTGAGCAATTCCAGAGGTAGAATTTAATACTCCTTTTTTTTTTTTCTTTTTGTCCGGAGCTTTGCAGATCACCATTGCACTACGTCTCCAGATCCATGATTACCTCTTAACATATTTGTTCAGCGAATTTTAGCCAGGACAGATTTGAATTACTATGTAACAGACTTAATTAGGGCATAGCTTAGCAAATTGCCTGATGTGCACGCCCCGAGCCCTCTGTCACACTTTCTGTCGTATGCCCGCAGGGATTGCTACGAGGTAATCTAAAAGTCTTATTTCTGAGCAACAACCACCGTGGATAAGACAACTTGTGCAAAAACTGAAAGACACTTCCTCTGTGATCTGAGCAAGAGAGTCTGAAACAAATGAGTTGCAGGAAAATTCCAACTGGGAGACAGCCAGAGCCTCCGTAAACAGTCCCATAGTAACAATGTGACGAGCCTCAAAGACAAGGGGGACGTAGCCCCTGTGTGTGTGCGTGTGTGCGTGTGTGCGTGTGTGTGTGCGTGTGTGTGCGTGTGTGTGTGCGTGTGTGTGTGTGTGTGTGTGTGTGTTTTACCAAAAATGGGATGTGTGTTGTTAAGATAATGAATGTTGGGTGATGTGTTATGTATGGCTTTTTGCTCGCATGGTCCACAGTCTTTATGTCTCGTTTGAAGTCTTGCTTTCTAATAGAATAGTGTTGGAAATGTGGTCCCTGCAGCACTACATGCAGATAGGAAAGCTTGCAGATATAAGTATTACATAGACAAACACAAATGAAAAGCAGAATCCAGATCATTTGTTAAAACAGAGTGCAACCATGGTGACAAAATGAATTAATATGTAATCAGACACAGACCATGAAAATCCTTTGTGTTCCAGGAAAAATAAGGGCTAATAGTTGATATAATCTCCGTGGGAAAGTACCTCGGGTCAGAGCTGGGGTCCTGAATCTTTTCATTAACTCTACATTTTTTTTTTCTTAAATTCTTACTGTCTGCCAGGATTTTGCTAGCTGAGAAAGTGGGATTGTGGGGAGGGGATTGCTAAGCCCAGCACACTTAAAGCCAAGAAAGAAACAGAAGTGGAATCTGTCCTTACCAGTGTTACTGTTAACACAAGGAAGAGAAATGCCTGCCCTGTCTGAGCTGCGAGGCTGAGGGCCTCTTTTTGAAGGAGATGTAGGCTTCACCTGGGAGACAGGCAGGAGAGCACGGGACGGCAGTGCAGGCACCAGGTAGATGGAAAGTCCATGGCAAAGGTGTGAGCGATTGACGTGCGGTTTGAGCAGTGCATACTAATGCGCATGCGCAGTGAACGGAGCTCTGAGCGTGCGCAGTGAAAGAGCTAGGTGTAGGCCAAGGCAGAGAGGTTGATTTTAGACTCACGTGAGTGCTAGGTAGCTGTGAGTAAATGTAGCAGCCGTTTCCTCATTCCTATAATGGTCCCACTACCCTCACAAAGAAAATCTTGAGGACCAGTGAGTGTATGTCTACTCAAGTACCCAACTCAGTACCCATCCCACAGTGGACACATATGGGAAGTCTTGTATTTAGAGACAAAGTGATAAAAGTTAACACATTTTACTCAATGGTAGGCCATGTATCCCAACGCCTTGTATAGAAACCTCATTCTGTAGACACAGAATCCCAGAGCTACACTGGCTGAGTAAAGATTATCATCACATTAGGGTAATCCTCTGTTCTTGTCCAACTTCATGGCTGACCTACAAGGAGAGATTATGATATTCTTTAGGGACTAAGTGCTTTTCTATCTGAAATAGTGGTTGTAGCTGTGATTACTTCTCGTTGATTATCTTGAATACTTGAGCATATATTTGAAATTTGAAGCTGCCGGTGTGAGCTGCCTATTTTCTGCCTTCTATTCTGTATGTAATTGCATTTCTAAACTCTGATTTCTCAGTAAAGGAAGGCAGACTGTGTGACCCAAAACTCTAATCTGCATCAAAACTGCCCTCTTGGCACATGTACAAAAATCCAATTAGTTTCCGAAGGACAAATTGTCTTTGGGGACTGAACTGATCTAAAATTCATGACCAATCTGGAGGAAAATAGTTCTCTAGGAATTTTCTTTTTAAATCATAGATGATATACATTCAGGGGTGTGCGAAACTAACGCTAGTATAAATGAATCTGGGTTACTCTCCTAGGTTTGTTTGAGAGGTCTGTGTTTTTACTTGGAGACGCCAGGCATCTCTAAGAGAAAGCAGTAAGGCAGTCTTTGGGTATGACTATTGGGGTCGATCGGAGCTATGGTGACTGACGATCATATGTGCTTAATTTCTTGCTATAGGTGTTTGCCAACTTGTTAATAAGATGGAGGAGAATACCGGCAAGATTAAAGCTTTCAACCAAAATGATGAACAATTCCTGGAAGCTTTTGTCATCTTCTGTGGCTTGGGGATCCAGAACACACAGATGTACGAAGCGGTGGAGAGAGCCATGGCCAAGCAGATGGTGACATTAGAGGTGGGACAGAGCCTGTGGGATTTGCTCTGCCCAGGCACATGCTTAGCGTCTCCTCCCAACACTCATAGGATGAAAACATGCGGTTCTCATGATGATGTCCGCATGGTTATTTCAAAGCTAAAGAAAGTAGATTCCAAATATTTAGACTCTTTCCAAGGCTCATATGACCAAACCAAGACTCTGGTACATCCCCTGCTTTTTCTGCATAAAGCAGTGTTTGCCTTCTGTAGACCATTCTTGGGGATACCTGCCATCCCTGAGGCTGTCTCTTCCCTGTTTATCTCCCTCTTGCGTCTCTCTATGAGGATATCTATTTTTTTTTTAAAAAAAAAAGCTTTTTAAAAAATCCCCTACCAATGTTGGAGAATTGAAAGTAAGGAAAAGGAAAATTTAATAAAGGAAAATCAGTAAATGGAGGAAGCAGATGTCTCCCACTCACTGTTTGGGGACTTTGCCTTCTGACTCTTCTGATCCAGCTGCTTTTCTGGAGAAGCTGCAAATATTATCACCTCTGTGGACTAGAACCTTACATTTTTTTATTTAAGTATAAAATAAACCTTTCAGTACAACCACATCTCTGGTTTAAAGGACATTTCTAAAATTGCTCCACATTGCTTAGAAGTTACCCTTTTTGAAAATGAGAATTATGATTCTTATCTCATTAGAAGGTTTAAAGTAAGTCCAGCCCATGAGGAAGCACTGGGTCCTTCCATGAGCTTAACACCCAGTGTTTTCAGAGGTTGCTTTACCTTCTCTCTCCTCGGCTTGTAGACTCTAAGAGCATCTTTAAACCTGTGTGACTGTACATTACAGAGAGAATTGGATAGTTATTACAGGTTTCACCTGAGAACCATTTCTAAACCACTTTTTTTTTCCCCAAATAGGAACTTGTTTCCCAATAGTTTCACCAGTAAAACTCTGGCAAGTCCGTTTCTGAAAAAAACAGTTCAAAATAAACTTGCTGCTGTGTGTGAGCCAGTGATCCTTTCTAGAGTGGCTTATAAATAATGTGTTTGTTATATCAACAGTGTCAGAATGAAAGTTTTAGGATTCCCCTTAAAAATTAAGGAGTGTAACTTCAGAAACACGCAATGGACCCTGAATGGAAGTTCACTGTGTTGATGAAAGCCATAACTGAGAGTTGGCAGTGAGACATCCTAGTTACTTCTCTCACAAGTTGGAGCAGGATTCCAGCCGGATGTTCCCTGCGCATCAGTCATCCTGCCTGAGTAACCTGAGTTCCTGTTTTACCCACAGGTCCTGTCCTATCATGCATCAGCGGCGGAAGAAGAAACAAGAGAGCTCCAGGCTTTAGCGGTAATTCTCTTCTTTGGAAACTCACTGACTGTAGCCATATAATTAATATACAAGTGCTTTTACTAGTGGTAAATATTTAGATGGATACAGAAATTATTTATGTTGATCAACTGTACCTTCGTACTAGGGCACAAAGTCACTGATCATACAAAGCACCAATGGTCTATGTTGACTTTGTCATGCTATTAATCTTAGCCTGACTTTTGTCCCAGTGCTTGGTACAGACTTCACATCTTCTATTTCACCAAAATTAACTGTTTTCATGTACTGGGGAGATTGAGATGGGTGGTTACAGGTGGTTGGTTGTCAACAGTAACCAGCTCGTCGAGAACAGACAGCGGTCTGATCTCTGACCATGTGGTTTATGGGAGGGTGTTTGAAATCAGGATCAGATAAGGTTAGTTACTGGAGTCATGTCATTATTCAGGATGCCGTGAGGGGAAAGCAGGCAGACGTGTGAGCACACATGCCAGGTATTCTGGATCTTGGTTGGGAACACTTTGGTACACTTTGGTAGTGGTATGTGTAAATCTGAAGCACTTGCACTTAATAATGCACACTTAACACGCTTGCAGTACTCTGACTGTACATTGTTGCTGTGAGGAGACAAGGATTGTGCACAGGAGTGGGAAGCTTGAACTGGTCATAGAAATTCTCTTCCATTGTTATGGACACCATAGCTCACCAGAAAATAACTTTCTCATGCTTTATCAACTCGTTGTCATAGAAACTCCAGCTGGGTTGTGGAGACCACCCTGGTGCCTAGAAAAGCCAAAGAACTTCAAGTTCAGAAGGCCATGCCAGTAGAAGGAGACAAGCTAACTTGTGATTAGGAACATGAGTCATCTAGCAAGGACAGCAAGAGAGTCATTAGGTCATTTTATCTGACCGGTCACACAGAGTTTACCGAGGTATTGAGTTTAAAGTATCGTTTGCCTTGGGCTTGAGATTTTGTTTTTGTTTTTTTTGTTTTTTTGTTTTTTTTTTTGAGACCAGAGCCAGGGTCTCACATGCACTAGCTCAGGATGGCCTGGAACTCACGTGAACTCCCGAAATTCCACTTGCCTCAGCTTCCCAGATCCTAGAAGTATAGGTGTGAGCTACCTCACCCAAGTTAACTGGCACATTGCCTAGTTCACCAACAAGATCTAGATTTCAATTCGATGTGCACTGGGAACAGGAAATGGTTCTGTGCTTTCAAGCCCTGCAAGTTAGAACTTAATGCTAAGGTAAAGGCGGAGTAGCACCCTGCTGTGTGTCGTGTAAACCCAAAGAGCGAATGCAGGAATTTCTAAAGACAATGCTAAAACCATCACTGGGGCATATTAAACTCCGTTTTACACTTCAGAAGTAGGAGAGTCCTTCACAAAAGTCCGAGCTTGGTTTTTTTTCCCCTCAATTATGCTTATAATTTTAGCAAGAGAAAAACACCGTGGAATAGCTGGAAATTGCCACACTGCATATTGTTCAGAACCATCTGTTCTTCCATTTGGAAAAATAAATGTCTGCCGGCTGCGCTGGAGAAGAGGGTTGCATCTTTTGTAGGTCAAGTAATTTATTTAAATTGGTTGGAATTCAGCAACTGATTTCAATTCTAGTTTCATGTCAACCAAATAAAAATTCTTTTCAGCTCCAGCTACCCAGGTGTCTGTGTCACCCGGGATGTCCCCAAATCACTGTCTTTGCTATGTGTTTGCTTGTTCATCTCCATTCTAACTGTAAAATAAATTCAAGAGCTGTCGGTTTTTTTTTTTTTTTGAAATTTTGCTCTTAAATAATATTTGTACCAAACGTGTAATCCTGTATCCAGAGAAATTCCCTAGTCATAATGAGGTAATTGATACGAAACTCAAACACACTGTTTTCTTTCTTCTTCTTTTTTTTTAACTTTTGGCTTAATTTGATATTTTTTTTAATCCCATTTCAGTCTGGCCTTCTCTTGGATTAGCATTGGGTATTAAGACAAGGCCTTTCAACTGAGCCCATTGTCATCTTTCTGATGATCCCTAGTCACAGGTTTCTGAGAAAGCAATAAAAAAGCCCAGTCACATGATCATGGTTTTAAAAAGTTAATTAAGATACTAGAATACAGGGTAGAAAGATGACTTACCAGTTGCGAACATTAGCTTTTCTTGCGAAGGACCTGGGTTTGGTTCTCAGTACCCTTGTGGTAGCTTTCAACCATCTATAACTTTAGTTTCAGGGATCCAGTGCCCTCTTCTGGCCTTTTCAGGTTCTGAGCACACAAATAATACACATTTACAAATATAGGCAAACACTTATACACATAAAATAAAAGTAAATAACCCTATTAAGGAAAGATACCAGAATAGATCTTAAATATATACCTCTTCAAATGAGAACTACTCTGAAATTCTTTTAGGCATTTTTATTGACTTTCTATCAAAGAGAAATCAAACAAAAGGACTTTATAAAACATTAATGCTAATTGAGACGAGTTGAGATTTTCTGGATGATCAAGTTTGGAAGCTGCCTGTCTTCTCAGACTTGTATTAATAATGTCTTGTGTGTGGATGAGGAACCTTTCAGCAACAGTTGGCTGTCAACAGTTGTTTCTGTTTATTTTGGGCTTTAGAGCTGAGATTTAAAATCTAAGGCAGATCGAATATCCTGATATCTATCAATTTTACTGTATATGCATATGTACATGTATATAAAACACACAATCAAACAGATTGTATAGGCCTGTGCCCATATCTTTAGTTTCTGCTGAGAGAGAACTAAATGTCTGAGACATTCCAAACCACAGGTGAAATAGAATCTTTTTAAAGAAGCCTTCACCAAAACCAAGAAACTTAATAATTTTTAGATGATTATAACATTTATTCTACCAAAGTGTATTATTTTTC
Source organism: Grammomys surdaster (assembly GCF_004785775.1). Taxonomy (NCBI): domain Eukaryota; kingdom Metazoa; phylum Chordata; class Mammalia; order Rodentia; family Muridae; genus Grammomys; species Grammomys surdaster. The sequence goes on along the minus strand of NW_021621323.1, from coordinate 17,571,592 downwards.
CATGCTCACATGCTTAATGGTTTTCACAGAAACAACACACTTGAGAAATATGATAAATATAAAAATATATGAAACAGTTTTTAACTGTTGATAGGTCCAGACTTCTTACGGGGTTATTATAGTCTCAAGCAAATATGACATCTCTGTGCCTCGCTTCATCTATAAAAGAGGAGAAAGGGAGCTTACCCTGCAGGGTTGCAGTAGCTAGTGTTCCCGGTGCCTGTGTCTCCATGGACTTCTAGTTACTGTTGGTAGTTGTAGCCATGTTGAGATCCCTGTGGCTCTGTCATGTAGCAACTTTGTTTCACAGGTCCTATACTATAATAAGCACCTCAGAAATTATACACAGAGGTAGGTAGAAAACTTCCGGAGGGGGGAATTGATCTTGTGTTTTAAGACTAAATTAAAATCAGTTTATAAACTGTAACTAGTTCTCTACTTGTTGAAGATAACCTAAAATGGACTATTCCAAGTGAGTTTCTACCATGACTGCACACAAGTAAATACTCAGGCCAGTTCTTTCTGAATTCCCAGTGTCCTTGAGCATGAAAACATCAAGCTTATTGATACGCAGACAAACTGACACTGATGTTTAGAATTCTACATGCAGTATTCATGATGCAAATGAAAGCAAATGAAAATCCAACTGTAATTTTAATTTTTCCAGAGGAAGTAAGATGACTAGGAGACCTACAAGAGAATCAGCCATGTATACAAGGGTGTGTTGTTCCTATAGCACTGTGGTTCCTTACTAATACTGACATTTGTATTCCAGTGGTTTGTAAGCTAAGTTCATAGGAAATATGCCTGCAAGGTATAGAAAACTGATCAAGTGGTTGGTGAATTTAAAACCCTAGTCTTTCCCTCCTAGTCTATGCAGGTACTGTATTAGGTTCATCAACTATACCAAGGGTGTATTTGTGTACAGATATGTATGTGTATGTATGTGTGTATGTATATATACATATACATATATATATATATATATATATATATATATATATATATATATAATGTTTATAATATATGACTATATTATATAATATAATCACAATGATAATAACTTTGACTATGAGAGAACTCAGGCATTTTGAAATGATAAAGGTACTCTTTTCTGAAAGATTTGTACCTATGAAGCTATGCTTGTGTCTCCATTCCATCTCTTGGTGCCCCACTTCCTCATAATCAGTGTTCTGACTTAGACCTGGGAGAGGCAGCAGCTCGGATCTCAACAAGGCTTTCAGTTCATCAGCCTGCTGAAGAGGCAACTGGAGTTTGTCTCTATCCAATTCTACTGTTCATACATTCTCTTGTTTTCTAATCATGGTTTGAACCAAAAGTATGTTCAGAGCTTTCTCTCTCTCTCTCTCTCTCTCTCTCTCTCTCTCTCTCTCTCTCTCT
>NW_021621323.1:17514309-17570181 GCF_004785775.1 Grammomys surdaster | reverse complement strand
TCTCTCTCTCTCTCTCTCTCTCTCTCTCTCTCTCTCTCTCTCTCTCTCTCTGTGTGTGTGTGTGTGTGTGTGTGTGTGTCTGAAGCAGGAGAAAGCAGCTAGCTGACCTTGTGGTCTCTGCCCATTAGACACAGCATGGCAGTTACCACTAGATCCATAAAAAGGCATTTCATTGAAGATAGCCACAGTGACCAGGCAAATATGTCATTACAGATGGCCTCTCCTAATATAGTGCCTCTAACAGTTTTTACATCCATCAGAATCATTTGGAAAGCTCTTTGTAACACATAGATGGCCTGGGCCCACTCCTGGCTTTTCCAGTTCAATATCTCTGTGTTTACATTTCTCCTTTGATAGCTTGCAGAGTACCTTCCTGTATCAAAGATGTTAGTATACAGAGGTGAGGGCTCTAGGTAGCCACCAGCTTGACTTCTTTATGGTTGAATGCTGGTTTCTCTGCCCCTATATCTTGTTGCGATCTGGACATGGCACTGTAATGCTTATTCTAAGTGTCTCCTGTTTCAAGTTTGTATAAACATTGCTTCCCATTTATTCTCTGACTTGTCAATAAAGGCTAACCAGCCAATGGCTGGGCAGAAGAGAGAATAGGGCAGAACTTCTGCCAGACAAGGGAGGGGGAGAGGGAAAGGGAGGGAGAGAGGGAAGAAGAGAAGAAGGGAGAGGGGGGTGGGGGATGAGAATTGGCCATGAGGAAGGAGTCAGGGAGACATCATGGGAGAACATACCTGAAGCCCAGAAAGCCAGACCGATACTAAAATGCAAGTATCTCAGGAATTTTGGCTGGGAGATAACCAGATTAGCTTAGAGAATTAGAATAAATCAATGACTGCCCAGGTATTGTGCAATAAAGCTTGATTATATAATTCTAGTAGATTCTGTCTCATCTAGGATAGCTGGGGATAGAGAAATACTGCCACTTTTAAAATTCCTTTTACAATGACTGTTGCAGGAATAACCATTGTTAAGCTTGTTTCTCTGGTAAGATGAAGCATCCCTTTGTTTTATGCCCAAGAGTGGTTATAGCTGGATCTGGATGGATTGATTCTTAACTTTCTGAGGAATAACTATACTGATTTCCATAGTAGCTGTACAAATTCTCATTCCCACCAGCAATGGAGGGTGTTCCTCTTACCCCCCCCAGACTCTCCAGCATGAGATGCCATTTGTTTCATTGATCTTAGCCATTCTGACAGATGTAACATGAAACTCAGAGTAGTTTTGAGATAGCTGAGGATACTGAACATTTCTTTCTGCTGTGCTCTTCAGTTACTAATATGAGATTTCTCCAATTTTTTTTTATGTAGACACAGTACTATGAACTTGCCTCTCAGAATCACTTTCATTGTGTCCATTAATTTTGGATTTGTTGTGTTTTCAGTTTTATTAAATTCTAGAAAGTTTTTAATTTCTTTCTTAATTTTTGTCTTGACCCATTTTTTTTGCTCAGTAGTGAGTTGTCCAGTTTGTTGTTTCTGTTGTTAATAGCCAGCTTTCATCTCTGGTTTTCAGATAGGATGCAAGATGTTATTCCAGTCTTCTTGTATCTGTTATATTTGGTTTGTGTCCAAGTATGTGGTCAGTTTTGGAGGAAGTTCCATGAAATCCTGAGAAGAAGGTGTATTCTCTTATATTTGGATGGAATGTTCTGTAAATATCTGTTTATAATACTGGTTTATATCATCATTAGCTTCAGCATCTGTCTGTTTAGTGTTTGTCTGGATTACTTGTCGGTTAAAGTTGGGTATTGAAGTCTCCTGTTGTCAATGTGTGAGGGTCAGTTTGTAATTTAAGCTTTAGTAGTGTTATTTTACTCGTTTACTCGTTTGAGCTTCCTTGTGTTTGGGGCTTAGATGTTAAGAATTACAATGTCCTCTTGGTAGATTTTTCTTTAGAAGCCTAAGTTCTTTCCTATTTCTTCTGATTAGTTTTGGTTTTAAGTCAGATATTAAAATGACTATACCAGCTTGCCTCGGGTCAGTCTACTTGGAATAACTTTTTCTATCTTTTTACCCTAAAGTGATGTTAATACTTGAAAGTAAGGTGTGTTCCTGGGATGAAGCAGAAGGATGGACGATTTTTCGTTCATCGTGTTAGTCTATGGTTTTTTAATTGGGGAATTGAGACCATTGATGTTGAGAGATATCAGTGGGAGATCTCGGTGTTTGTTGATTCCTGTTATTTTATTTTGGGGTGTGTGTGTGTGTGTGTGTGTGTGTGTGTGTGTGTTTGCTGGTCTGTGCATGGTTAATCTCTTTAGGATTTGTAGATAGATATTGTTTAACTTTGGTTTTATTGTGGAATGTCTTATTTTCTCCATCTTTTGTGATTGAAAATTTCACTGAGTATATTATTCTGGGTTACCATCTGCGATTCTGTAGAACATGTGTCCAGGTCCTTCTGGCTTTCAGAGTCTCCATTGAGAAGTCAGGTGTTATTCTAATAGGTCTGACTTTATGTGTTACTTGGTCTCTTTTCCTTGCAGCTTTTAATATTTTTTCTTTGTTTGTATGTTTTAGTGTTTTATTATTATGTGTCAATTGGAATTTCTTTTCCGGACTAGTCTATTTGGTGTTCTGTATGCTTTTTATACCTTGATAAGCACCTCCATTTTAGATTAGGGACATTTTCTTCTATGATTTTGTTGAAAATATTTTCTGGTTTTTTGATCTGGGTTTCTCCACTTCTTCTATTCCTATTATTATTAGATTTGGTTTTTTCATAGTGTCTCTGATTTTTCTGGATGCTTTGTACATGGATTTTTGCTTTGTTTTGGTTTTTAGATTTCACATTTTCTTTGGCTGAGGTTTCCATTTCTTTTCTCCTGTGTTAATGCCTGAAATTCTCTCTTCTAGTTCTTGTACTCTGTTGGTGAGGCTTGCCTCTGAGTTCCTCTTTGAATTCCTAAAGTTTTCATTTCCAGATTTTCCTCAGTTTGGGTAGGGTTTTGTTTAGTTTTGTTTATTGACTTTCTAATTTAAGGTCTTGAACTGTTTTTATTTATTCCATTTTATTGTTTGTGTTTTCATAGATTTCTTTAAGGGATTCATTCATTTCCTCCTTAAGGACCTCTGTCATAGTCATCAAGGCTATTTTAAGGTCTTCGTCTTGTGCTTCAGCTATGCTGCAATTCAGGGGGTCTATTGTGGTGAAGTCACTGAGCGCTGGTGGAGACATTGTCCTGGATGGTTTTGATTGTATTTTTATGCTGATGTCCAGGCATCTGGGTTTGAAGTGATTGTAATTCTGGGTGCTGGTCTCTGGTCTTGTCTTTGTTGGGTGGGTGTTTTGTTTCTTAGTTTCTCTTGCCTGGTCTGGCTCTTAGGAGACTATGGTGGCTATGTGTTGCCTGGTAAGGAATTATTCTGGTGATGTTGATAGGTGTGGCCACAGGAAGTTCAGGACAAAATGTGTATCTAGGTTTTGGGAGCTCACACTTAGGAATGGGGATGGGCTAGAGAGGATCTGAGGGGGTCTACAGGAGGGAGGAAAGCAGAGTGTTCCACCAAGATCTCCTTAGTTCCCTGTGAATGAGTGCAGGGAGTGAGAATTGGACATAACAGGCAGTCTGCCTCAGAGCTGGGGATGAGACTGGGGAATTAGATTTAGAAAAGACCAGGAAGTGTGGAGATCTGAAGCTTGCCTACCTCCTTTGCTGGCCTGTTTGCTTCTCTGGCAGGCTTGGCTGGTGGGTTCTAGAAAAGAAACCTACTGGGAGCCTACTGGGGTTGGGTGTTGGGATAAGAAGAGGAAAGAAATGTTGGAAGAGAGGGTCTGTGTGATTCCCTAGAGATGGGGGCAGTGGATAGGGTGGGAGGAGAGGCTGCGGCAGGTGGTCTGATACAGAGCGTGAAATGAGACTAGAGCATTAGGATCACAGGAAGAAAGAGGTGGAGATCTGCATTTAGCCTACCTTTTCCCCTGGCTGGCATCCCACTTTCTAAATTCTAATGCATACAGCTGTGACCAACAGCTCTGGAAGTTGTACCTAACTGCCCTGCCTTCAAACACCACACATTTCGGTCTCTACTATTTATTAGGAAGATGTAGAATATTTTATCTTCTAAAATAGTAAGAAAAAACAAATAGGAAGTTGACCTTTTATATCATGCTTAAGGAATTGTTTTAAGGGATTTCTGACTTTCTCATGTCTCCTTAGTGACCGATCCAAGTTCTGAACCGCATTTCAGTGCCAACGAGGCTCTCATGGAAAATGTTTGCGTGTCTGTGCTGGGTCAGTTCATGGAGTTTGCTTGTGCTGTGGAGTGGTTGTAAATGAAGGAGGAAAGGAAGCTGCTTTTTTCTTAGCCAGAGAGGTAGAGTATCCATACACAGAGGAGAGGCCTGGGCTGTGCGGGCCACCTTTCCTGCAGTTGGTAGGATATACTTTGAAGGAAAGAAGAAAATGTCTTGTTGTAAGAAAAATGATGCCCTAAGAATAAACCATCTGTTCTCCTGTCTGGTGATTGTGGTTAAGGAGAGCAGCTGCTATCTGTTTCCTCCCCAACTGGAGTTGTTCCATCTCTGATGCTGGAAGCCACTGTAAACAATGAGACCTTTTTCTAAACATTTTCCGTTGTCTTCCCTGTTTCAGGCCGCACATCAGTCCATGGAACTGGCTTTATAGAAGGACTATTTTATTGTGATTTTTTTTTTGTCTTCTGGAAAGAGTCTTAGAGAAGGGAACAAGTCTGGTGTGTGTGAGGTGGAACATGGCAGCCACTAAGAGCAGGAGAAATAACTTCTGAGGTATAGGAGCTATGTGGCTTTTAGTAGCGCTGAGAGACTTTAGCCTTTTGATGGCTCTAGTTCAGGAAAGTTGAAGGTCAGATAGGATAGTGACATCTGGACACTAAGAAACCTAAAGGGTTTGGCAACTGATTCCACTCTTAATATTTCTTTTCTCAATAAATAAAAGGCTCTTTTTATCAAGTTACTCTCAGCCTGATTAGGCTAACACACTTAGTAACACTTAATTGCTTGCCCATAGACTACATGATCTATGGTTGAAGGATTAGGGCACTGTACAAGTTCAGGAGAAGCCGAAGAGCAATGAGGCAGCCAGGGCTCCTTGGCCAATGACTGTCTCATTGATCCTTTAGAAAGGGTTCGAAGTCATGTGGTTGGTTTTTTTTTTTTAATTTCCCTAATATGCAAATTGCATAACAGATTAGGTAATTTTGACAGATTAGGTGATTTAGCCCTCACAGGGCTGCTCCAACACGAACAGAAGAATCTTGGTGCATGCCTATGATACCTATAGTGGCGAGGACAAGGCAGGAAGGTCATGAGTTCTGGACTAGCCTGAGCTTCATAGGAGGCCCAATTTTAAATAATGTGAAAACTGTTGCCACTTTAAGCAAAGTGAATAAGATTTTAACTCCCTTCCATTTGTTTACTCTTAATAAGTATTTATGCTAGTAAATAGAAAAGCGAAGAAAACATGAAACAAATTTACAGTCTTTGATGCCATTTAACAGATGTTCCGAGAGAAGGCTCGAGTATAACTGTGCCCTAGAGGAATTTATCAAGAGTGGTAGCCCATAGAAGCAGAAGGTACAAAGGAGAAGAGATTGATGAAAAACAGCAAGCTATCTTTGAAGACGCCCCAGGTGCTTGCTATAGTTAAATAACTATAAAACCAAAGCCAAAGATTTCAATTAAAAAATAAAAACACAAAACACAGAGCCACTCCTTCCAAAATACAAGCAGACCCAGCTTCCCAAAGCCACCTGTAATGAAATTCCCAAGCAAGTGCTTTGTTTGTTTGTTTGGTTGGTGGGGTAGGTGATTGTCATGTTCAAGCTTGGGTGATAATCACCTTTAGTCTACATTGTAGACTCTACAGAGTAGCAATAAGTCCCAATCTGAGCTATGCAACATACTGTCATGGAAACCAATCTTTATCCCTTACCCAACCCCTCTGTGCTTCTGTTGGTGTGGCTAGAGAAATGGACACATCGTATCCATAAGGTTTTTGTATGAATGAAATGTACATTGCTTGGACCATTATCCTTACCTTAGTAACCGCTTGCCTTCATCGATGGAATAGTTCAGATAGTTCAATCTGTGAAATGAATAAGATCAGAGAGGTTTAAAAGAGCCAGACTACAGGGATCCTCTGTGCTGCTTACTGTTTGAAGTGCAATCTCATAGTTGCACAAGCCTCTTTCTTCTTTCACCTGCCTGGAATCATGCTAACCCCATGTGACTCAGTATAAAAAGTGTGGGAGGGTCCTGTGATAAAGATTTCTAGTATATTGCAGTTTGCCATTGCTTGACAAAATACTGGAGGTAACCAACAGAAAATGAGGACGTTTGTGTGGGCTTATTTTTTCAGAGTTTGTACTATGTAATCAAGTTGCCTCCACTGCTTTTGGGGGACTGGAGTTCACGTAGTACATTATGGGAGAAGCCTCGCAGAGGCTTGTTCCCTGACATCCAGAAAACAAAAGAGGAAAAGAAGGCTTCAAAGTCACGTATTCTAGGGCATACTTCCAATAATCTCATTGGGTCTGCTTCTAAAATATTCCACCGCCTCCCGTGTGCTAACTAGCTTTCTATAAGCTTGAGCTAGAGTCATTTGGGAAGAGTGAACCTCAATTTAAAAAAATGCCCCACCATGACCAGATTGTCTTGTGGGCAAGCCACTGGTGCCTTTTCTTGATTGATGATTGATGTGCTGGGGTAAACTTACGGTGGGCAGTGCCACTATTGAAGCCATGCTGTAAGAAGGTGGGCTAAGCAAGCCGTAAAGACCGTTCCAATAAGCAGCACTCTTCCATGGCCTCTGCGTCAGTTCTTGCCACCAGGTTCCTACCTTGAGTTCTGTCCCTGTCTTCCTTACATGATGGACCAACCACAAGCTGTAAGATGAAATAAACCTCTCTACCTCAACTTGCTTTTGGTCATGGTGTTTTACAACAGCAATAGAAAACCTAAGACAGCCCAATATTGCTAGGCTGGAGAACAAACATTTAACAGACTGTCACTTAAGGAAAGATTCCATGTCCAAATTTGAAATATTGAATAATTTGATACTGAAGCAATAGTGAAAGGAAAGATAAAATAAAAGAGATCTTCTGTTTCCCTATAGGAAAATTAAGAAGGCATTATGAATAACTGCAATCTTAATTCATAGCTTTATTTCATTTTCTTCTCTTTTTTAATAAGGCTGCTGTGGTACCGTCTGCCCAAACCCTTAAAATTACTGACTTCAGCTTCAGTGACTTTGAGCTGTCTGATTTGGAAACAGCGCTGTGTACAATTCGGATGTTCACTGATCTCAACCTTGTGCAGAACTTCCAGATGAAACATGAGGTAGGAAGGCAGTGGGGTGTGTGTGTGTGTGTGTGTGTGTGTGTGTACATGTGTGTACTCATGTGTGTATAAGACAGAGAATTGGATCTGACCACCAACATATAATGGGGGTTTTCAGTTTTACTGACTAGCATATTATTGCCTAAGGTAAACCATCAGTCATTAAAGATACATCTTTTTGATTCCTGCCATGTATCAGGCACCAGGTTGAAGAATGCATGAGGATCTTACTCAAAGCAATGGCAATAGTGCAAAATCAGGTAGCAGGAGATTCAGGGTAGGACACGGGTCAAGGGGGAGGGTGGCCAGAGAAGCAACTGGAAAGATGAGCAGTGGAACACATAGACTGGTAAGCCATCAAAGAGCACTGTCCTGGCTGTCCTGGCACCAGGGGTGACTCACTTAAGAGTTCAAAGCAGGGAAGTAATGTCATTGCCAGGGTTATAACTAACAATGCAGAATGGACCAGGGCCAAAGGTGCCTGTTGTAGGGCCAGACTCCTCAAACAACGTCATCTGTGGAGCAGAAATAAGAGCCAGTCTCCAAATATAGATTTCCTATCTAAACATTTACAGGTCTTCAAGGTTTTCATTACTTAGCCTTCCATTAATTAATTCGTATGGTGAAAAGTTACTCAGTGTTCTGTGTGATTCCAAAGATGAGTTGACCATGCTCTCAGAGACCTCATGGTATGGAAAGAAAACTAAGGATGAATATTACTAAGGTTAGTAAGGTGTTGTTTGTGTTCTTAGAGACCCCAATCTAATTATGTTTTTAAATTTAACCAAAGTTTATATTACTTTTTTTTTTAGATGAAAACCAAAAATATAAATAGGCTAATGATAACACCCAGAGCTCTTGTCTGGGTGTTAGTTAAGGGATATCATGTTCAATTATTCCAACAAGCTCTTGTGAATAAGTCCCATTCACAGGTGAAGAACCCAAACCAGCATGCAGTAGAAATGTCAGGGATGTCAATCATAGCTCTCTTGATCAGCACAAATTCACTCTGGCCGTTTATCTCGGACGCCTCAGTTTCCACACCTCTTAGAGTAAATGATGTTGTTACCCTGTGGGAGTCCGTGTGAGTTATCTATGCATCTGTACATTACATGTTTGTGTATATTACGTGTGCTTGTACTATTCCTCTTAATCCACAGATATTGAGAGTGCATCAATTATTCCACCTTTAGACAAAATTTGACTAAATCACCATCAAATTTCTCCACTTTACAAGATAGGACTCACTTTCAAAGTCTGCTCCGTGGGGTTCAGAGGTTAAGAGCACTGACTGCTCTTCCAGAGGTCCTGAGTTCAGTTCCCAGCAACCACATGGTGGCTCACAACTATCTGTAATGGGATCCAGTGCCCTCTTCTAGTGTGTCTGAAGATAGTGATAGTGTAGTCACATACATAAAATACATAAATCTTAAAAAGAAGAAGGAGAAGAAGAAGAGGGAGAGGAAGAGGGAGAAAGAGAGGGAGAAGAAATTTGCTCCATGAATGTGGTAAGTTCACATCTGGAGTTAGAAGCCCTACACTACATGTGGATCACAGTTTTACTTAATACCTTGATCAAATCCATGTGTTCCTGGAGTGTCCACATCTGTAACTAACAATGACTCTACTCCAATGGCTTGGCTAGAACACAGGAATGCGATTTTTTTTTGTGACACTCTTTGTTGATTTTGCTTGGCTGATAGGTAGGTAGCATTTGAGGACTGAGTAATGCAGATTCTCACTCAGTTTCTCTAGCAATCATTTCCTTGAATTCTTACCCATAGGAAAAATACTCCTCACCAACTTTTCTTTTCTTTTTTTTTTTATTTAACCTCTATCTGAATGTAAAAGAAACAAACATAGATAATGTCAGTGTCTCTCAAAGAAACACATGAGTAAAGTAGCCAGGCAAGACAATTTCTTTTTGCAAAAAAGTGGAGATGCAGACTAGGCCATATACCATACCAGGGCAAGGAGTGCACTAGGTATTATTCTAATGCAGATGCTGACTGTGTATTTTCCCCACTGGCCATTCTGGCTTCACTGTCTTTGGGACTGGTTGGTTTTAAAAGGGTCAGGAAAGGGATGGGCCGCTCCTTGACACAGGAACAGGAGCCCCTTTGGATAAACAAAAGCTTTACCAGGTGGATGAGATTAATAGATTTGCAGAAAAGTTGAACAAGATGGGGGGGAGTGGGATTAAAAGATTTTAATTCCTTTACATAAACCTTTAACAAGGTGAAAGACTTTTATGGAATATGGGCGCTCCATGGGCTAAATAACTTAAATGAAAACAAAACCAAACCGTATTTGTTTACATTTATTCTGGGCAACGTCAACCTGGGCGTTAGGATTATTATGGTTAAATTTCCTGCCCTACTATCTGGTCTTCTCCTTTATTTCAGGTTTTATTGTCAATATAATTTTAGATGGAGAAAAATAAAATTCCTTGCTAGAGGGGATGCCCCTACCAAGACGACTCACACTGAACAACAAATCTTCAGTATTAATTTATGCTGACGGCAGCCATGGCCTGTTACTGACCTCTGAAACCTTCCATGGCCTGTTACTGACCTCTGAAACCTTCCACTTTATTAAGACAACACTTGTTGATTGTATTTCCACTTCTGTCCTTTCTGTCTCTGTCCCCTGAGCTGCCCTTGCTTGCTATACCTCTGTCACTGTCACTGGGGAACAGGTCCTTTCTTCAATTTCTTAGTCACATAGAAAATGAATTTTTAAACGGACTCAGAAACTTGAGGATCCTTTTACTGGAGTTTGAGAGAAATCGCAGGGACGGTAATTTGTGGATCTCAGCACTGCCAGGAACAGAGGGAGAGAGACCTCAGTCAGGCTTTGTGAGGGGGAGATCCAGAGCCCACACAGGCTCAGCAAGTCTGTGAGCAGCTATTGGAGTTGGGGGTTTTCAGAAAAAGAAAAATGCCCAGTGACAGGGCAAGCAGCTTTAGGGTTTGGGTCAGTTTGGTTTGGAAAGAGGAGATAGGAAGAGGGGAAATGTTATCCTCCTTGGATTAGAAGTAGGCAGGCGTAGCAGTGAGTTTGTGATCACTGCATGGTGACAATGACTTCTGGGGTCCGTGAGTCTCCTCCTTTCTTAACTTGTGCCTAGGTCCTTCATCTTCCCCTCCTGGCAGTAACTGTACCCTTGAGACTGTCTTTAAGACTGTCCCTTGTCACAGGCAGTCTTTGGCCTTCCTCAAGGAGTATTATCAACTACCAACCAAGCCTCTTCACTGAGAGTTAACCTGAACTGTGTTTCAGAGCCTAAGCAGGAGCTATTGCAACAGTTCTCCCTCCCCCAGAGACTCAGGAGATGGGGTGCAATGTGCTGTGACAAGAGGGGCCCATCCTCAAAAAGCTCCAAGCCTCATACGTTTTATCAAATTCCTAAATAAATTCCTAAATTTATTTCAATTGCAGGGTATGTATACATAATTCAATAGCAACACCTTTACATTTTTGAACTAGTGAAAGATGTTTGCAGGCACCGAATTTGCAGTTTTCCTGATTATTTTTCTTGCTGCTTTAATTAATCACAAATAGTTTTCTACATGATGCCAATTCGTCCTCTCAAAACACATCAAAGTAAAACTTGTGGCTTTCTTTTAAAATCCTCCTGCTGTGGCTGATCTGTTATCTTCGCACTGTTTGACTGTTCAGAAATGTCCAGAGTAAGGAGACTAGTCCTGAGATGTCCAGGCTCAGGGAGAACACACCCACTGTGGGCACACAAATGTACTTACGCTAGGGCAGCTCCCAGGGCCCAAAGCTCAGAGATCCCAAGGTTCTTTGGGGTGGAATTCCCTGTGAACTGAACCGAGAACTATAAGAAAAGGTCTTCTGGAGAAAAGGGATCATGCCAAGTCCCCTGTGATTGAGCAGTTTCTATCAACAGGGGGGAGGTTCCCACTCAGCCCCCAGAGCCAATCAGTCACAAGGATGGACACTTGCCATTCTTTTCCCGTGTATTTTTACCAATCCCAAGGCGATGCTCTTTGAGTTTTCGATATCCCCACGGACACACTCAAAGAAAGTGCATGCTTGCTTCTACAAAAACGTAGTAAATCATTGAGATTTTTAAGAGAAGCAGACTGATAACACAAGCAGAATCACCATGCTCAGATCATGAGTCCCTGAGGGTTTTATTTAATATTCCCCTTAGAAGTTAAATTAAATCCAACTTGGAAGACTTGCTTGGGCAATTTTGCCTTTTTCCCACTTCCCATGTTTTAAAATAATTTTTTTCCTTATGTGTCCCAGGAGATTTATACAGTATCTTCAAATTTTGATTTCTTGCTAGCCAGGCATCAAGTGCATCAGGCAGAACCTACACTATAAAGATCTAATGAAGAAGGCATTAATATCTGTAATTCTAGTTTGTCCTGAAACTTGAGCTAGATATGTCAGTCCCAGCCCAGCTTAGATCTTTGGACTAAATACCTTCACAAGTGCACAACACGAGAACATGAGAGAACTCATTCCCTGACATCCATGCACATATGACTCTGGATTCTAACAATGACAGGGAAGTATTTTTTTTATAAAGGTAGTTGGTGTCCTACCTATGACAAAATACCTGTCTTTGAGATGTTACCTATTATTATCTAACTTAACTAGGTCTGCTTGGTAGGTTTTTGTTGCAATGGCAATATTTTAATTCTGGCCCCACCCCTAATGAACAACCACCAATCACAGGTTGCCTGTTTGAGAGTTGGTTTATTTCTCTGTAAAATGATCAGAATGGTCATCTGTGCCTCCCTCATGTTTGTAGGGATTGAACTTGAACACTGCAGGGTACCTGGAACTTAGAAAACGTGTGACTAACTTGGCCATTACTTTCTCTTCTTACGCTCACTTCTTACAGGTTCTCTGCAGATGGATTTTAAGTGTTAAGAAGAATTATCGGAAGAACGTTGCCTACCACAATTGGAGACATGCCTTTAACACGGCACAATGCATGTTTGCTGCCCTGAAAGCAGGCAAGATTCAGGTACTTCACGGAGCCACTCAGATTCCTGCTCAGTGGAACCGACAGTGTATCTTTTCAAATTATTATAGTGATCGAATAATTTACCAAATAATGACTCAATTAGCACAGCACAATAGTTGGCCACTAACTTTCTTTGATTTGTAATAAATGTTACTTAGTAAAATCCCCTAACGTCATGTTACATTTTAGTAATCCTTGGGCAAATAAATATTTCCATCAGAGGAAGACCGTGAAAGAAAAACATTACATGTCTCATCTCACGGTCAACTGCTCCATGGTAGAATTAACTCAAGAACCACCAAATGCCATCATAGATGAGCTCACTGCCCTTCAGACTCTGTGTGGAGGGCTGTCGCTTCTATTAATGCTATTTCAGACAGGGTTTGTTTCACGTGCCTTGATCAGAGCCAAAGTAAAAGGAAGATCAGTGTAGAAAACACACAAAATATCCATTTCCAACCACATCCTATTCTATCTCTGTCCTTAGAGTCCATCTTCAGAGGGAACTGACTAGTCATTCTAAGTAGGCTATCCTAGGCGTCTACTACATAATTCAAATTCAGAGACTCCCAGTTTCAAGCATAAATTTAAAAAATATTATTCTCTGTCAAATATCCTCCTTTCATAGGTTATACATTTTAAGTGGCTGGTTTTTAAAGAAATGACTAGGCTTGGGTTCGCCTTAGTGATCAAACACTGGAATACCATGTGTAAAGCCTTGGGTTTGATTGCAGAACCATTGTCTAAGAAGCCATACAAAATAACACAGCAGTTATTTTACCGTATAGGAAATTTTCTAAGGAAAGGGTAAGCTTCCCTTGGGTTGGCCATGAGTCTTAGGATTTTACCACTACAAAAAGCCGCCTGTGCTTCTTGTGATGAAGAACAAGATGACCGTCTTACACATGCTCCAGAGCTGACGGCGCTGGGCATTTCCATAGGCTAGAGGAGTCTGGCCGTTTAACTTGTGTTTCATATACTGTGTCACTGACGACCGGCATAGTACTGTGAATGATATAAATGACAAGCACTCAAACATAACTGATACATAGCCTAGAAACATGTTATGCAAGGTTTGAAAGCCATTTTTTTCCAGTAATTCCATTTCTACTATTTTATTTAATAGTCATGTTGTTTCAGTTACTTAGCAGTATAGCAGCAGATCATAGGGAGCAAAACAAAAGAAAAAATATTAAAGTGTGTTGCAATCATTCCACATACGTAAACATAAGATTCATGACATTAACTATGGGTGCATAGAGTGTTCTTTTTCTTTTTTTACTTAAAAAATTATGTAGTGTCAGTATGTGCTGATGTGTGTATATATCATGGCACAGGTGTAGAGGTCAGAGGACAACCTCAGGAGATGGGTATGTCCTGCCTCTGTCTGTTACCAGACCTGAACCCCTGTTACCAAGCTTGTCTATATAGCAAGCACTTTTATCCTCTGAGTCAGCTTACTGTTCCCAGATTATTCATTTTTGAAGCATTTCAATTCTTTCTGTTGTTCCGTGACATTCATAGTAGCTCATTGTGAATGACAACATGAACGGTCACCTGCAGAGTAGAATGTCTGGAGAGCGCTCTGAGACCACACACAAGTACAGGAAGGAATCCTGAGAAGTCGTAGGAGAACGCCCTGCCCCACGCTTTATCTCTTTCCTTCAATGCCTTTGCACACAGAACAAGTTGACGGATCTGGAGATACTTGCGTTGCTGATTGCTGCTTTAAGCCATGATTTGGATCATCGTGGTGTGAACAACTCATACATACAGCGGTAAGATGGCTTTGCCAACAAAACAAGAAAATGTTTCCTCTGCATTACTGAACTGTACTTTTTTAAGTTAAAGCTACCAAAAAAAAAAAAAATGAGATGAAGAATACAAAGAGTAAATTGGCCAAGTTTCTTTACATAGTCTGGCTAGGTCTAAGGAAAACGGGAAATGAATGCAGATATCATACTGTACTGATTACATTTCAGGCCTGAAGTTCAAGTCAGTCCATACATGCACATAGCTATTACTCCCTGCCTATTTCAGAAAGGAACAACATGTTATTAGTACATATCCTGGTTTTTTTTTTTTTTTTTTTTTTTGGAGAAATTGCTCTCTTGTTGCTCTATGTAAGTGAAAAATAAGAAAAATTTGCAACTCTATTCTCATTTAAATTCTTTTTAAAATTAATTTATTTTTTATTCTTTTTAAATTTTTTATTGGATATTTTATTTACATTTCTGATGTAATCCCCTTTCTCCATTTCTCCCCACCTAGGAACCCCATATCCCATCCCCCCTCTTCCTGCTTCTATGAGGATATGCCCCCACCTACCCTCCCATTCCCACCTCCCCACCCATGATTTCCCTCACACTGGGGCGTCCAGCCTTCACTGGACCAAGGACTTCCTCACCCACCTATGCCTGACACTGTCATCCTCCCCTACATATACAGCTGGGGCCATGGGTCTCTCCCTCTGTGCTCCCAGGCTGGTGGTTTAGACCCTGGGAACTCTGGTTGGTTGGTATTGTTGCTGTCTCCATGGGGCCGCAAACCCTTTCAGCTCCTTCAGTCTTCTCTCTCACTCCTCCATTGGGAACTCCATGATCAGCTCAATGGTTAGCTGTGAGCATCCACCTCTGTATATTTGAGGCTCTGGCACACCTCTAAGGAGACAGCTATATCAGGCTCCTGTCAGCATGCACTTCCTGGCATCCATATCAGTGTCTACCTTTGGTGACTGCACAAGGGATGGATAACCAGGTGGAGCAGTCTCTGGATGGCCCTCCCTCAGTTTCTGTCTCATGCTTTGTCTCCATATTTGCTCCCATGAGTATTTTGTTACCCCTTCTAAGAAGGGCCAAAGCACCCACACATTGGTCTTCCTTGTTCATGAGTTTCATGTGGTCTGTGAGTTGTATCTTGGATAGTGCGAGCTTTTTGTACTAATATCCAATTATCAGTGGGTATGTACCATGAGTGTTCTTCTGTGATTTTGTTACCTCACGCAGGATGATATTTTCTAGTTCCACCCATTTACCTAAGAATTTCTCGAATTCATTGTTTTTAATAGCTGAGTAATATTTCATTGTGTAAATGTACCACATTTTCTGTATCCATTCTTCTGTTGAAGGACATCTGAGTTCTTTCCAGCTTCTGGCTATTGTAAATAAGGCTGCTATGAACATAGTGGAGCATGTGTCCTTGTTACATGTTGGAGCATCTTCTGGGTGTGTGCCCAGGAGTGGTATAGCTGGGTCCTCAGGTAATGCTATGTCCTATTTTCTGAGGAACCACCACACTGATTTCCAGAGTGGATGTACCAGCTTGCAATCCCACCAACAATGGAGGAGTGTTCCTCTTTCTCCACACCCTCGCCAGCATCTACTATCACCTGAGGTTTTAATCTTAGCCATTCTCACTAGTGTGAGGTGGAATCTCGGGGTAGTTTTGACTTGCATTTCCCTGATGACTAAGGATATTGAACATTTTTTTAGTGCTTCTCGGCCATTCGAATTTCCTCAATTGAGAATTCTTTGTTTAGCTCTGTACCCCATTTTTAATAGGATTATTTGGTTGCCTGGAGACTAATTTCTTGAGTTCTTTGTATGTATTGGATATTAGCTCTCTATCCGATGTAGGATTGGTAAAGATCTTTTCCCAATCTGGTGGTTGACATTTTGTCCTATTGACAGTGTCCTTTGCCTTACAGAAGCTTTGCAATTTTATGAAGTCCCATTTGTCAATTCTTGATCTTAGAGCATAAGCCATTGGTGTTCTATTCAGGAACTTTTCCCCTGTGCCTAAGTATTCAAGGTTTTTCCCACCTTCTCTTCTATTAGTTTTTGTGTATCTGGTTTTATGTGAAGGTCCTTTATCCACTTAGACTTGGGCTTTGTACAAGGAGATAAGAATGGATTGATTTGCATTCTTCTACATGCTGACCTCCAGTTGAACCAGCACCATTTGTTGAAAATGCTTTCTTTTTTCCACTGGACAGTTTTAGCTCCTTTGTCAAAGATCAAGTGACCATAGGTGTGTGGGTTCATTTCTGGGTCTTCAGTTCTATTCCATTGATCTTCCTGCCTGTCTCTGTACCAATACCATGCAGTTGTTTGTTTGTTTGTTTGTTTGTTTTATCACTATTGCTCTGTAGTACAGCTTGAGGTCAGGCATGGTGATTCCTCCAGAAGTTCTTTTATTGTTGAGAATAATTCTCACTATCCTCGGTTTTTTGTTATTCCAAATGAATTTGCAAATTTCTCTTTCTATCTCTATGAAGAATTGATTTGGAATTTTGATGGGGATTGCATTTAATCTGTAGATTGCTTATGGCAAGATGGCCATTTTTACTATATTAATCCTGCCAATCCATGAGCATGGGAGATCTTTCCATCTTCTGAGATCTTCAGTTTCTTTCTTCAGAGACTTGAAGTTCTTGTCATACAGATCTTTCACTTGCTTGGTTAGATTCACACCAAGATTCTTTAAAAATAGTTACAATTAAACCATTTTTTAATCTATTAAATTTTGTTCATCTAAAAAAATTACTCAGAAGAACCTCTGGAGAGATAGCATCTTCTCTCTAGGTAAAAATTCCTGGGTCTGGAGTCTTGAGGGCAGGATGTGGGGGCACGTAGATTGTAGAATCTTACTTTCATACACACAAAGTAGTAACTCTTGAAAAAACTAAAGTAGCTCAGAGACTTTTATTTCTTCCCACATCACTGTGCTTTGAGTACAGGAAAACAAAACATTTTCTTTCCTGACTGGTAATAACCGGTACTTAAAGTAGGACTGGTAAGTGAGACACTTAATGTGTCAAGCGGACACTTGAGGTGGAAAAGTCCTGTAAGCATTCCATATAAAGTTATTTCTTCTAGAGAGGCATACAGTACCAGATCCCATAAGATGTCCAGAGTGACAGATAATAAAAAATATAAAAAGAAGGTACAGAAATAAGAGCAGTTAGTCAGAGAAAGGTGATATTCATTGGTGAAGGAATCGGAGACTGAAATCTTCCTCCTTCTTAAATGACTTTGAGGAAGCTACTTTGAAGTAAGGCTTTCCTAGGGTAGGAGGCTATCCCCTTGGACCATTGTTGGCTTCCTTGCTTCCTTCCTTTATTAGGAAGACTAAGGTCACCAGGGAGTCCACTGATATCCTGTGCTCTATTTAAGGGCACTGCTTCCATGGACTCTTCGTGATGAGAAGGAAGGAGGAATTCTCTTGGACAGATGTGAACTGTGAGCATGAGCGCTCGTGTTGACTGTGGTTGCAGTTCAGTGGATAGAGTGCTTGCATAAGCATGCACAGAGCTCTGCTTTGACCCCTAGCACCATGGAGACCAGACTTGGTGATGATACACTCAGGAGCCAGAGGCAGGATGATCAGGCAATGCTCAAGGTTAACCTCAGTTACATAGCATGTGTGAGGCTAGCCTGAGCTACATGAAATTCTGCCTCAAAACAATAAAACAAAATGAGTGGGTGGTTAGAACACAGTAGCTAACGTACAAACATTCCCTCTTTTTGAAGTTATAAAACATATATTACATAGAGAAAGTTTCTGCATCAAACCTGTGGTTTATAGCATAGGATGTGCATGTGTGTTTTATTAGCTTTGTTTCAAGTCCAGTGATTGATTATAAAATGATTCATCAAAAATCATGCTATATGTTGGGCTCGTGCATAATGAATAATTGCTAGAGCTTTGGTTCTTTGCTAGTGACATATACAATGCAGTTCCTGACCCCTGAAATGTCAGTGACAGAAATGATCTACCAAGTCCTGCGTCATCTGATGCAGTAGACTTCAAATGTCCATAAGAGAAGGAGATTGGCCGAGCAAAGTATAGTCCATCTCCACTATTCACAGAGAAAATGAGACTAAAGCTAGATCTGTAGTGGGGGTGGGTTGTCAGAAAGAGTACAAAGGCATTCCAGGATGCTGTGAAGTGGGCACCTCACAGAACAGTAGTGGTAGACCAGCCAGAAAATAAACAAGCAGGAGCCACAAGATGGCTCCTTCCAGGGAGGGGTGCAGCACTACGCAGCATGTAGTAAAATCGATAGGATTTGTTAAAAGGAACTGTTGCCATAGGCAATAAGAACATTTCCTAGGAAGAAGTCACAGCGTGAACCACGTGGTAAGTAGGTTGAAATTAGAACCACAGAGCTCAATTAGAGAACTGCCTCCAGAAGCCAGTTATAAACCGCCAGTCACACTGAGTGGAGGGGGCCAAAGGAAAGATGCTGACTTCGTGAAGGGAAGGGAGTTATATGTATCAAGGGGGGGAGAAAAAAAATCACGACTTCTAGTCTGAAAAACTGGAGCAATGGTGAAGTGATGAGCGTGAAGAAGCAGTCATAGGTTACAAAGCTGTGGAGATTCCAACCCAGGGTCCTGCACACGTGACAGGCAGAGTCAAGAACATCCGTGGTAGCCTGGGTGACAGCACTGTTTTTCCTCACAGGACATGTATTTTTGAATCAATTTCTAAGGCTTTCTGTTTCTTGTATATTTCCTAATGCCACTGTTCGAGCTAGACCAAGGTCTGTGGAGGATAGAGGAAAAATGCAGAGAAACTGTGCAGTCAGCAATGCTCACTGACGTCAGTGTGGGCAGAGTTCCACAGCGGCAGTGGTTTGCATAGGACCTTCTGATGTGGCCTTAAATAGAGGTGACATGAGTACATCGGTTTCGTGATTTTTTTTTTTTTTATAAACAGGAAATCCGAGACATTTTCACCCATTGCTTGATTCACAAATTTGTATTTTTAGAATGTAAGTAGAGACAAACACATTTTGGCATTTGTCTGTCTCACAAGACAAACATCGTCTCTACTGTGAAGCAGTTCTTTCTGCCTCACCTAAAAAATGTGAAGAACGTTTGAAGTTCCAACTGGTTCGTGTTCTGTCCACCTAACTGCATTTCCTGGACCAGCTCCTAACTCTGTCAGTGAGTAGACACTGCGTAGGGCCCTGTGGCACCACCACAGTGTAAGGCGATGCGAGGAATACTTGAACCCCAGGCCTGTCGTTTATATCACCGTTGAAAGAGTGACATAGTCTCTCGGAACATTTGGTCATCTAAAAACACATGCAGAAATGCTCATTTGTAACAGTCTCAGCCTAGGTTCCTCTGAAACCCTGATTTGAGATTAAAAAATTGGTGTATGCCTAGTTTATTAGTGAATATGACCCGACCCCCAGGAGCAGAAAGAAAGGCCTGGACTGACGGATGGAGAGAGAGATTATCCTGATAGGCACATGTTTGAGCAACTGGTACTCAATTCTGTCAGAGGTGATTTGGAGGAACCTTATGGAAGGAAACCTGGAGCCACTCAGCCTTAAGGCAGAAGGCAGTAGGTCCCCTCATCCCTTAGTCAAAGGTGGTTCCCAGCCTTATCTCACCTACACTGACAGTGTGAGGACAGTTCACTCCTGTGGACACCAGCCATGGGGTCAGATGAGAGGTACCCAGAGTGGGCCAAGATAAGGTAGAGAGCTTTCTGATTGGCACCAGTGTCAAGCCTGTTAAAGGTCGAAGGAAACACTATATCTGTCTGTGGCTGAAAGAAGAGGTGGGGGTGAGGATTCTGATTCAGTGCTTATACAGTGAGATACAATAATAATAAACCAGGTAGCACAATGCCTGCCATGTTACAGGCTCCTGCTAAATGGAAACTGTTCTCACTAGGGAAAACAAATGTCAGCAGATTCCAAAGGTTTACAGTCTGGTGTGGTGAAAGATTTATAAGCAGCTAACACCAGCTGAACACATCGGATGCTAAACTAAGGGTGTAGCCTCCAGCTTCTATTTCAAGTTGTGTGTCTTAGGTTTATGTGAGAGTTGGTTGGTTAGTTGGATGATAGGTTCCAGGACAGACAGGTTCCCACCTTGTATCCTGGCCTCTAACTAAAGCTCTCCCAGCCTGTGTCCATCGGGTAGCACCCTGCTTTTCTGCTCTTTACTTCTTGTGTAAGTGAGAATAACAGACACCTAAAAGCTTTTCCTTTCACTATGCCTGAAGTGGATGGGGGAGGTGCCCATTGTGCTTGTAAAGTTGTCTTCAATAGGGGAGAGCAGAGAAGAATAGAGAGTCGGTGGAAAGATCCAGAAGAGAGGTCATCCACCCTCCTTATCTTAGCCTGTTCACATTGCAGGACGTGTCCCTGCTGGCTCCCGTGTGATCCAACTCCAGAACAGCTAGCAGATAACTCTCCCCCACTTCCTTCTGGCTGCCACCTCTTTATCCGAGGCACCCTTGAGCCCTTCCAAGTACACGGCAGTGCCCTAACTGACCCCAGGTCGGCCATACACCACAGCAAACCCTTCCAACAAACCCGTTGATGTGATTCAGCTCACTGTCTGCTCAATTTCTTATGTTGAACACAGTTCCTGATCATTAAGTACAGATCATTAAGTAGAGGCAGAGTGGAGATCAGTACACGAGGACTGAGTCAGGTTACGACAATAGGAGCATTAAATCTGCAAGACAGGTGACGCTTTAAATAGGAACAGGCAACATCACCCACTCACCCAGTCTTCATCTGCAGCTTGGGCTTTCCCATAAGCATCTGTCTGGTTTTCATTCTAACCAGTTTTTTTCAGGGCATCTTGTTAGCTCTGAGTAGCTTGCTTTTATTTATTTATTTATTTATTTATTTATTTATTCATTTATTTATGAACAAATAAAATGGAAAACAACACACTTGTGAGGAAATAGCAAACTGTTCATATTTTTGGCACGACCATGGGGCTTTGTATTTCATAAGCCCCATTCCTATACATGTGAAGAGCCGTAAGTTACAGGATCCTCTTGTCTCTTGAAGAAGGAGTCCTGGAAAGGAATGCGTTGCTTTTCACAAGTGAAAGGTCGTGAGAAATGAAGTGGAAGGCTTCCTGTCGTGCAGTAGAAGCCCCTTTGTGGCTACTGTCCCACACATACAGTAAACAGTGCAGTAAATACCCTTCCCCCACAATTTACCCAGCAGGAAGTCTTGGATGCTTCTCCCAAGTTCAGCTTAGAAAGCTTGTGGGCTGTCCTGCTCAAACAACCCTGTGACTCATCTTCTCCTGCTTTCCTAGTCCCCTGCATGCGAGCGCGCGAGCACACACACACACACACACACACACACACACACACACACACACTCCTCCTTTCCAAGGCTATGTACGTACTGCCCCCTCTCTTTGTCTTGATTTCCATCATCCAGACCCCGTGGATGCCCTCTCAGTGGATAGTTTCCTTACATGTAGGCCCGGTGAATAAGCTACCCTTCTGCCTGAACATCTTTTCAGAGGAAAGGGCAACACGGATTTGTTCTAGACTTTTTTAAGTCAGTTGCAGTGCTGGGACCTGAACACTAATACAGTAACAGGTATTCTGGGGTAGTGCAAGGCTATGCCAAGGGCTGGCAGTCTCTGGCCTTACTCCCCATATGCTGTGTTTCCACATTTCAAGCCAGTGAGGCTGCCCTTTGACCAGGCAGCATGATTCTTTGAAAATAGTTTACGTCAGTAGTTATTTCTGAGAGATTACCCCCCACTCTCCTCGGCAGGGGAGAAAATGATTAGTTTGTTTTTTGAGATAATTTCACTTAATAATAATCATAATTGGTGAAGTAACATGTTTAGGAACGCTTTCTTCCTTTCTTTGTTCAACATAATCACTCCCAGGAGCGAGCACCCGCTGGCCCAGCTGTACTGCCACTCCATCATGGAACACCATCATTTTGACCAGTGCTTGATGATTCTAAACAGCCCAGTAAGTATGTCATTTATTGTTGTGAGTTTCAAAAGAGAGCTTTATACATGCAGTTGTATTTTTAGGTTTTGGACTTATTCCCGGCATCATAAATTCTTGAACATTCTCTACTCCTTTTTGGGTAAGGAAGGAAGAGTCCAAACATTCTACAGCTTCACTTCTGTGGGCTGTAAAAAAAAAAAAAAACGATCTAATGTTGCCCACGAGGGAAATTCGATCACTGACCTTTAATTACTCCAAACTAGAAACCAAGCTGGTATTTTATGGCTCCTGCTTAACTTTTTAAACAAATGAAGTGGTATGTATAGATCAGTATTTGTTTCTTCTCCTCCTCCTCATCCTCCTCCTCCTCCTCTTCCTCCTCTTCCTCCTCCTCCTTCTTTTCCTTTTGGTTATGCTAGGATTGAACTTGAGGCCCTGTGCCTGCTAACCAGGAGCTTTGCCAGACAGCTTTCCTCCCAGCCATCTCTCTGTTTTATTAGAGATTCTAGCTGCTCACAAACCATTTTGTTAAGGGACGAGAAAGCTATTCGACAACCTGGATAAGTGAATATTTGTAAAATACATGATACAGTTTGCTAAGTAAACACAGACATTTAAGGAGCATAACATTAACAAATAACATGTTCCCATGATCTGTTGTCTACCTGTGTTAATTTTATAAGGAAAAAAAGAGAAAGTTCTTAACTATTACACTGAACAGTCATAATGCATGATAGCATATGTCTGTGCTCTTTCCTGGGGACGACTCGCTGCTCTCACCATATGGATTACTCCCTCTTAAGCTTTCCTGACAGACCTTTGAGCTCATGCTTTCTTGGGTCACCAACTAGTAAAGCACCTTTGGCTCAGGCCTGCTAACCATCTACCATTGTCATGTTGATAAGGAACACATAAAAGTCTCAGTATTGGTTAAGGTCTATAAATATGAACCAGCAATGTCACTAAGTTTGCTTCAGAAGCCACAGAGGAGTGTCTCTTTACTAATCTAAAAATTTCACAACTCTATTCTTCATTTTCATTCATTCATTCATTCATTCATTCATTCATTCATTCATATTCATATGATTTGAGTTCAATCTGCCCAAATGGCCATTCCGGGACAATATTTCACGCTATGCTCGATCTCTTCCTTCATTGCCTCTGCTTGAATCTCCTGCTCCTTACTCTGTTTCTTCTAACTCCTTCCTTACTCCTAAGCCTCTGTGTAGTTCTCTACTTCACCAGCCAGAGAACAAGGAAGCAGAGAGCCCAGAGGTCTGGCCATTCCTAACAGACTGACATTGCTGAGTGCCCAACTCTTTGTGCCTGGTGGGTGATGGTAGTGTCATCGTCCCTGCAGGGCACTCTCACTGTGGAGATACCCCACAGCAGCTACCGAGTGGCCAGCCAGTCTGGTCTTGCCTTTTAGATTTCTTGGGCAGGATGCATCACACAAATCCTTTCTAGTCCCACCTCCTCATGGAACACAGAAGACATAAACACAGATCTCTCCTACTTGAGGCAAAGGGAATGCTTACCTCTTCCCTAACACCTTAGTGTGACTAAAAGCTAAGAAGCATGCAGCTTGGAGTGTAGCTCAGGGCTGGAGTGTGTTTTGCATGTGTAAGGCACTGGGTTATACCTCCAACACTGTTTTTAAAAAGTTACACGTTTGGCTGCCTCCTATGAAAATTTATATAAGATTTAATAGCGTTTGCTGTAACATGGAGCGTGAACTCATTGATATGTGATTGGTATCATTTTAACGCGTTGTGTTATGGGAATAACGTACATGTTATTATAGGAAACTGTTACATCCTGGCATTCACTAAGAAAGTATTTGGAGAGTGAGGATCAGGCCATTGTACCTTCGTCTCCCGGCTACGTGAGGCTCTGGGCACTGCTTCACTTTCACTGGTCAATTCCTGTCCGCACTGCCTCATGCCTCACTGTCCAGCACTTTCTTCTGTTGCTCTTGTATGATTCTAGTACATTGGGAGAGAGCCTTGAGGCCTTCTGGATCAACTCACCTCCAAGAACCTCTCTTTGTTGGGTTTGTACTCTGATTCAAAGCAGCACAGGTTTTCAGTGATCTGCCCAAACACCATGTTTCCCATAAACTATGTTATTTTTAGTGTACAGTTTTCCAAAATTGAGTCTGGAGAAACATATGCATGTTAGAGTAAAAACATCTGGACTTCCCTTGGGAAAATGCTCTGTAGTTAAAGCTTTTTATTTATTTCTTTGGTAGGGGAGGAAGTAGATTAAAGAAAAATGTGGGCTCATCTAGCCCAACCTGTCCTCTGTCTCACTGAATAGTTGAAAGCTGGTCTTGATCCCCTAATCCTCCTGCCTCTACCTCCCAAGTGCAAGAATTATAGGAGTTCACTAAGACACCCAACTTAAAAAATGTCCTGTCAGTGTCCTAGTTCAAGTTCAGTTCCGAAGGAAATAAATTACTAATCTTTAGAAAGGTGGGTTAAATATTTTCCTATCTACCTCTTATGTTAGATAATGTAAACATTGTTATTTAGTATGTTATTACTTAGCATAACACACAAGAAACCTGGTTATACATCTTGCTGGCTTAAGTCATAAAAGCCGTCTGTATGTTCTATCTTTGTAAGCACAATTTTTTAAAAAAAATACAGACTGTGCTCTTCTGAGGAAGGCTGAGACTGCAATATCAAAAATGACATTTTGTTTTATGCTGGAAATTGTCTTATCTTAAAAATAAGTAAAGGCATCAGGAGGAGTTTTTTTTTTTGACTAGTTTCATTTGGCCCAAATCTAAAATGATAAAATATTTTTAAAATAATGATTGTGGTTGCAATTATAGATTCTGGTCATTAATTCAATTCCTGTTAGTTTCAGACCCTCATTACCCCCCAATCACTGTCTTTGCCTACAGCCTTCCCCCCCCCACAGCTGAGCAGATCAGTTCCAGCTCCCTGACTTCGTTCTTTGCTTCCAGATCTCACTTCTAAGGCTCTGGGCACTTTCTTGGCTCTGGGACTTAGTAAGCCTTATGATTCAGTTTACACAAATTTTGAATGTATTTGGAGTGGTCGGTGCTTTGTTTAGTTCAAGATCAAAGAGCTACTCGGTCTTGAATTACAAAAATACGGGATGTTATGTAACAAAAGCCTTCAGTGATGTATACATGGGTTCCCTCACTGCCCCCATGCTTGTTTAGAAGAATATTTTACTAATATGGAAACATGACCTACAAGGAAAATTAGCATGATTCTTTTGTTATTCTTTGTGGGAGGGGTTGTAATATAATTACATCATTTCGTCTTTCTTTCCTTCCTCAGATCCCTCCTATTTACCCCTCCTTGTTCTCTTGCAAAGTCACAGCCTCTCTTTCATTATTATTACACATGAGCATGTGTCTGTGCTCTTCCCTGGGGACGACTCGCTGCTCTCACCATCTGGATTACTCCCTCTTAAGCTTTCCTGACAGACCTTTGAGCTCATGCTTTCTTGGGTCACCAACTAGTAAAAGCACCTTTGGCTCAGGCCTGCTAACCATCTACCATTGTCATGTTGGTAAGGAACACATACAAGTCTCAGTATTGGTTAAGGTCTATAAATATGAACCAGCAATGTCACCAAGTTTGCTTCAGAAGCCACAGAGGAGTGTCTCTTTACTAATCTAAAAATTTCACAACTCTATTCTTCATTTTCATTCATTCATTCATTCATTCATTCATTCATTCATTCATTCATTCATATTCATATGATTTGAGTTCAGTCTGCCCAAAGGAAAAGGATATATTTATTTGGTGTTTAGATTTCAACTCAATCACAAGGAGATTGTGAGGCACATGTACAGAGGCAGGGATAATGTCGTGTAGCTGTTTTTGTCTTCCCTGTCAGGGTGGTGTCTGGTGATAAGGAACAGGAAAAATTATCATATGTGTCTAACAAGCAGGCTCAGAATACGAGACATGTGTTTAAGTCATACAACGATAGCTTCAGAGTTTGTTCTTCACAGCAACTCCCGTGGGTAGAGCGCTAACAATGTTTTTCTTTTTATATAAAGGGCAACCAGATTCTCAGTGGCCTCTCCATTGAAGAATATAAGACTACACTGAAAATAATCAAGCAAGCAATTTTAGCCACAGACCTGGCTCTGTACATTAAGTAAGTTTTAAGAAGCGACGCCCTCCTAAGTAGGTCTTGAAGATGTTTTCATGTCCACACTGGGAAGTCTTTATAGAAGCCAGCGTCCTGACACAGCTATTACCAGACTGGTAGTTTTTAAGAACAGGCGGTCAAAGCAGCATACTCCTTGGCACTTGTACTGCTACAGATGCTGGCACAAGGCTGTGCATGATGCTCTTCTATGGCTGTATCTCTGAAATTGCCTCAAGGGATCATGGTGGGTTCCAAAGGCCCCCTGTCTTCCTCTTTGCCCTCACTTGCCAATCTCTGCCCATTCATGATTCTTTTATATGGCCACCAAGCCGAAGGGGGCAGGCAAAGAACACGGAAAGTGATCCTTGTTATTTCTTTTTGTTTGACTTTTGTGGAGGAATGTTAATGTAGAACTGTGAGTGTTAACATAGAAGTTAAACCACTACAGTAGGCACGCACACATCCACTGCTTGCTGTCTACAAATGTCTATGTGTCTGCTTTGTGGAAATTTGGGTCAGTTCAAGAGGAATCAGGACAGAAGAAAATAGAGCAAAGTTCAGATCGTCCAAAAGTAATTTCAGAGTACACATCATCAAATCACAAAGAACTTGAAAACCATCACTTCCCATTTTTATGCCATGTGAGTTTCTCCTCTCTGTGTGGAACTTAGATAGTTAATCATACATACATAGTCCACTTTATCATGGACATTTATCTTTTGTTTGGTCTTGCTTCTCAAGATGCTTATTGATGCTGGGTACAAAGGAGACCTAGACACTGATGACCCTTATATACGTGGAATGACAGGAACTAGTATCTAAAACTTGTTCCTTGCTTTCAAAGCATGTCTCATCTTCACTGCCCGTCTTTTAATCTGCAGCAAGATGTGGCTGAATTAGAGACCTTAGACCCTCTCACCCCTATGTGCTTAGGAGGTCTTAAATCATTCTTGCCAACACATTTTAACTCACGCTATTCTATTTTTCTAAAATAAAATAAATTATGTAATTAAACAATTTAAAAATTATTAATTAATAAATTTGATTAAATAATTAAAATTTAATTAAATAATTAAAATTTTTAAATAAAAAAATATCCCTGAGTTGAAATTGTCATTATTTTTGATCTGAAGTTAATATGATGAGACAATTTTTAAAAGTTTCCATTGTAAGTAAGCCAGGAGCGTGAAGGCAGGATGCTGAGTGTGGATGAAGCCTTCAGGTTGGGTTCTGAGATGGGGACAGGAGAGATTCTCCTCAAGTATGTATTCCATGAGCCTTGTAGATCAAGAGAAAAGTAGCCGGAGGACTCATCATAATTACTGTGTTTTTCATATTTTTTTTTTAAGGAGACGAGGAGAATTTTTTGAACTTATACGAAAAAATCAATTCAGTTTTGAAGATCCTCTTCAAAAGGAGTTGTTTCTGTAAGTTGGCTTTCCTGCTCATGCAAGCTTTGCTGCCCCGTTAGTTTTCTCTGAGCAGTCGTTAGTTGGGATCGTTTGTTAGATATAATGATTTTCAAAGTTGTCAACTGCTCCCAAGTGGAGTTTAAAGAGCTGAAAGTGGTCGTTGGCAAGGAAGGAAATGGACAGTTGCCTTGTTGAGGACTGACTGATGGCTACTGTAAGGAAATGCTGCATTTGTGGCTTCATTTCATGTTCGCTTCATTTCTCCCATCCTCTGGAACAGAAAAATTAACATCCTATAGTGTGTGAGAACAAGATGGTGGCCAAATGTCACTTCTCATGGGCCAGCTCAGCAGTGTTCTCTAGTGGACCCGCCAAGAGGACTGTGTTTCAACCTCAGTACACCAGTTCCTTTCTTCTTCTCACTGTAGATGATAAGGCTTCTGCTCCTTGCCTCTGTCTTGGCCATGGCAGTAACTTGTTATCAGTAAAACAGAACCAGGAAGGCACCATAGTCCCTGCACTTGGAAGGATCAAGGAAAATGATTATCACAAGTTCAATGCCACCCAGGGATATAAATGTTGAGGCCCTGTCTTAAACAATAAAACAAAACAACAGTCAGTAACTAAATGGCCTTGCAGAATCACAGACAGTGTTGATACGATGGCGATGTCAACATTTTTTTTAATAAATTGAGATTGCTTAGTCTGCAAAACAAATATGCAAATTAAAAAGAAGCAACATACAAACACCTGGCTGCCTGATCTATACAGTCACGCTTTCCTTAGCATCAACTTATCTTTCAGAATAGCACCTTCAGAATATTCCTGTGACTAGCTATTATATACTCTATAATAACAAAGAGTGAAATGCCACAAAGCTCCTAGTTTGAGCCAGTTTTCTCTTTCACAGAGAAGTTTGTAATCAGGGTCCTATGGTTTGTCACCTTTGGCAAGCAGGGTATACTGGCAAGCATGGTTGAAATCCATCATGAAAATTACTAAACGTGACTAAAAATGCCTCCAACGTGCTCATTCCTGTGGGAGAGTTAGTATTGGAGAGAGCATGACAACATTAGCCTTGAGAGGGTAGAGCCCGTGCTTTGGGTGCGGTATCCCTAGAGGAACAAATGATGCTTTATCTCAATTGTTTGTTTTGCAGGAATAGCCTTTTTGCCTATTTCTTTAAACAATGTAAAGGGACCATTAGACATTTGACTATGACTTGGGGGAGACTGTGCTGAAGTCAGACATTGGGATGTAGCCAGCCGCTAGAAGGCTTTTGTAACATCCACAAAGCTTGAGTTCTGAGTTAAGTCTCTAACAGTGCATAAAACAGGTATGGTGACCACACCTGTAATCCCAGAACTTTGGTGATGGGTCAGAAACCGAAGGTCATCTTGGCTATATAGAAAATTCGAGGTCCTCTCAGAATATATGAGAGCCTCCCCATCCCTGAAAAGGTGAGTTTTACCGCTGTGTTGTTTTATCCAAGGCACATTGTTATAGCCTAAGGACTGGGTACTTCCCAAGACTATCACCAGAGAAAGGCTGACAGCCTAACAGAAAAGACTCTCCAGCATATACTGCTCTACCGTGAAAAAGCTGTCGCCTAGAAAGCCCTGCAGGTGCCGAGTGAATTAAGGTGACCCACCATAATCCAGGACTGTCCTCATTAAGACAATGCGATGTTATCCTTCTGATTATTCCGTTCGATTTCATCTCACTATCAATGTGGAAAACCAGTGATAGCAGGCAAGCTTTTACGCCAAGGACAAACGTCAGCAACTGCCAGGGCAACCAAAACAGGGGCTGCGTCAGTCACAACGGCCAAGTTCCCAAATAAATACTGACTGTTCTTTGGTCTTCAAATTTTGAGTGTTCTATTGTTAAACAGGTTTTAATTTAACTTTTTGTTTATCAGTAACAACTTCCTGAGGATAAATATTCACCAGATTTGGGGGTTTCTTTCTTCCTTAACAGAGCCATGCTGATGACTGCCTGTGATCTCTCTGCGATTACTAAACCCTGGCCTATTCAACAACGGGTATGTTGTTCAGCGGTGATCAAAGCCGAACTAAAAAGTCAAAATCAGGAAAAAAAAATCTCTTCACTTAAAGGCAGCCTTGGACGTAAATAGACTGATTCCTTTATGTATACGAGGGAGGCACATACCTCATCACGTGTTTTAATGATTGTCAGTGTTTCATATAAAGTACACACATGTTCATTGCTACCACCTCTGCCACTTCAGCTGTGTTGAAGAGAGTGATGTCTCAGAGGCACTGGTGTTCATCACAAGTAGAAGCATCAAGCACCCTTAGTATTCTTCATCTTCCATGCCTCTAAAACCAGGAATAGGTGAGAAACACTGCCAAGTTCAGCGGCCAGCTTGGGATGGATCCTGACCCACACCCACCTCATCAAATCACCATCCTTAAATCAGGATTGGGGACACTTCCTCAGTTCTTGGATTGCTTAAGATTATTTTAACTATGCTGAGGGTTTTGTTGTTGTTGTTGTTGTTGTTGTTGTTTTGTTTCCATATGAAGTTTATTTTTTCAATTTCTGTAAAGAATAGTGTTGGAATTTTGATAGTGATTGGGTAGAATCTATTGACTTCTCTTGGTAGGTGGCCATTCCCCTAATATTAATCCTACCAATCCGTGAGCATAGGAGATCTCTCTATCTTCTGGTATCATCCTCCATTTCTTTATTCAGTGTCTTAAGATTTTTATTATATAAGTATTTCACTCATCTCTTTCTTGGTATGTTCGCTGTTTGTATAAAGGAAAACTACTGATTTTGTGTGTTAATTTTGTATACTGCTACTTTGCTGAGTGCATTTATCAATTATAATGAGTTTTCTGTTAGAGCCATTAGGGTTTTCTATGTATGGAACTACATCATCTGCAAATAAAAATTCTTTAGATTCTTCCTTTCTTACTTATATTCCCTTTTCCTCCTCCTTCTGTCTTATTGCTCTAAGACTCGAGGAACTGTATTTGGTAGAAGTGGAGAGAGCAGATATCCTTGTCTTATTCCTAACTTTAGTGGAAATGCTTTGAGCTTCTCTCCATTTAGAATGAGGCTGGCTGTGGGTTTATTGTCAATTGGCTTTATTGCGTTGTTTTGGGTTCCTCCTATCTCTAGCTTCTTCAGGACATTTTCATGAAGGTTTATATTATACTTTGTTGAAGGCCTTTTGTGCAAATAAGATGTTCGTATGATTTCTATACTTGAGTCTACTTATGTGGTGGATTGCATTTATTAATTAATGTATGCCAAACCATCCTTGCATCATTTGGATGAAGCTAGCCTGTTCATGGTGGATAATCTTTTTGCATGTTTTTGAATTGGGTTTGCAAGTATTTTATTGAGAGTTTTTGCATCTATGTTCGTCATATGTGATTTGTTGCTGTGGTGGAGTGTTTGTTTGGTATTGGTATCAAGGTAATACTGGCTTTATTTAAAAAATGGAAATAATCCTTCAGTTTCTATTTTACAAAATAATTTGAGAGGTGTTGCTGTTAGTTCTTCTTTGAGTATATGGTAGAGTCCTTTTCTAAGTTCATATAGGTCTGGTCTTTTTTCAGTTGGGAGATTTTTTTTTAACTACTACTTCTATCTCATTGGATGTTATAAGCCTATTTAATTTATTTTCTTCTCAATTAAGTGTTGTTAGGTCATATACATCTAGAAATTCATACACTTCGTTTAGGTTTTACAGTTGAGTAGAAAACAGATTTTTTAAGCATAGGCTTAGTATTCTCTGAATTTTCTCAGTGTTTGTTGTCTCTCTTTTCATTTTAAATTTTTATTCTACCTTAAAATTAGAGTTATTTTATGTGTCTGAGTGTTTTGCTGGTATGTATGTACCATGTGCATCCCTGGTGGCTGTGGAGTCAGAAGAGGGTCTTAGATCTTTTTGAAACTGGCATTACAGGGGGCTATGAACCATCATGTGGGTGCTGGAAACCAAATGGGTTCTCTGCAAGAGCTCTTGCTAAGAGAGTATGAGCATCATATGGGTGCTCTAACCACTCAGCTATAGCCTTAGCCTCTTAGTCTCTAATTTCATGCATTTGATCCTCTCTGGTTTTGGACTAATTTGGCTAAAAGTTTATCATGTGTTAAGTGTTTGTTTGTTTGTTTGTTTGTTTTTAGAACCAATTCTTTGTTTCACTGATTCCTTGTATTCTATTTTAAATTATTTTATTTCATTGGTCTCATCCTTGGGTTTTATCATTGCTTCCCAGTCCTTTTCTTGTTTTTTTTTGTTTGTTTGTTTGTTTTGTGCTATTTGTTATTTTTTTTAAGCTTTCAGGTGTATAATTATGTGGTTGATATGAAGTTTCTCTGTTTTTTTGTTTGTTTGTTTTGTTTTTCTATGTAGGTATTTAATGCTATAAACTTACATGGTTCTGCACTTGTGGTTCCCCATGGACTTCAGTATATTGCATTTTCATTTTAACTCAGTTGTAGGAAGTTTCCAATTTCCTTTGATTTCCCCTTGACCTGTATGTATTTATTCCTTGTATCCATTTGAGAGTGTTTAATTTTATCTTCACACTTAAATATTCCTTCTAGTACCCTCTGTAGAACTGTTTTAGTAAACATAAATTCCTTAAATCTGTTTTTTTTTTTTTACTTTTTGAAAGTTATAGTTTGATTTCTAGACATACATCTTGGCACATGCATACATACACAGATAGATTGATTGATAGATGGATAGATAGATATAGATAGATAGATGGATAGATAGATAGATAGATAGATAGATAGATAGATAGATAGAAATCTTAAATTGACTATGGAAGTAAAAATAGATATAGTCCATTTAGATAAAAACAATATCAATACTCAGAGAAAGATTAATTTATTTTTGGTGACATTAATACTGTAATTTCTAGACAGGAGAGATAGCTTGGCAGTTAAGAGCAATTTCAGAGGCTGGGTTTCATGTCCCAGAACCTACCTCAGGGAGCTCAGAACTGTCTCTAACTCTAGTTCCAGGAGTTTACACCCAATACACACAATACATAGATAAAAACAAACAAACAAACAAACAAATAAATAAACAATCTTTTAAAAGCAGTAATTTTATTAATTAATTTGATTAATTTTTGGTGCTGGACATGAAATCCTGGCCTTGTACATGTTAGGCAAGCACTCTTTCCCAAGTCCTTGAAACAGCAACTGCTCAAATCTATAGACAGAACTACTTTTAAAACAAAATCATGATAAAAAGACTTCTTATAATTAAAACTTTATTATAAAAGATTTTAAAATAAAAACATGACACAGAGAAATTAGCCAGACTCAAACTCTACATGTGATGGCTAATCTTGGTTGTCAACTTGACTGAACTTGGAGTCAACTAAATCCTAAGGATCTGGGTACATCTTTAAAGGATTATCTTAATCTGATCACTTGACGTTGGAAGATTTAACCTACGTTTGAATCATTTGATGTCAGAAAGCATACTGTAAATCTGGGCTATACCTTCCGGTGGCAGACCAGAGAAGAAGGAAGCTTTTGCCTTTTTGCCTGCATGCCCTTATTCTGGCTGACAAGTTCATCTCTCCTACTGCTGAGGCTTCCCTTCACAGGCATTGCAACTTACTTCTTCAATATTCCAACACAGACCAAAGATCAGCTGAGGCACCCAACCTTGTAGACTGAACAAATACTGGATTCTTGGGAAGCAGCCACTGTTAGACTATTTGTATCCCAGCCTGTCTGTAAGCCACTCTAATAAAGGCCATTGGAAACATTTAAATGGAATATATATACATATTCATATTCCATCAGCTCTGTTCCTCCAAGGAAACCTGACTAGTACAGATTGTGGTACCAGGAGTGATTCTACAGAAAATACAGTAAAGGAAGATTTTTTAAAAATTTGTGGAGCAGACCTACAGTTTCTGGAGCCTCCTAGAAGCTTGGAGAGCACTGAGAATTCACAGTGTGAAATATTTGAGGAATGTGCTGAGAGAAATCCATTTCCTTATTCTGATTGGCCTATTAGGGAAGAGCAAGGAATTTACTGACTCCATGCATAAAACTTTTGACAATTTGTAGAAAAATAAGACAAATAACGGGAGCCATCTGGGTTGCTTCTAGCACCTCTGGACTTATTAACAAAAGAAAAAAGTGAGCTTCCTGATAAAGTTAACAGACTTCTAGCATCTCACTCAGTATACAGTAAGAGTAGAAAACAACAAACTCTGCGGTGCAATTCCAGATGTGCATAAACAGGGCAAAGGCTTCTAAGTGTGTCCTGGGAGAGAGCCTTCTCTCCAGCAGCCATAGAGCGCAAAGCTTGGGAAATCAAACCGAATCCCTCATTGTAAGAATGGCTGGATCACAATGAAAATTCGAGCTGCAACCTCAGGAGGTGTCATCAATTAACAAAGGGCACAGATGGGTAAGAAATTGGATCCTATAGCTTGAGATAGCAATGTGTAGGAAGACCCTACTAAGGCTGAGGACTTTGAGCTCTCAGGTTCTGAAGGGTTTGTCTCACCAGAGGAAGCAGTCTTGCCACCACTAGCAGAGGATGTATCCTTACCTTGACCTCCTGGAAAAATATTACTCTTTCTGCCATTGCCTGGAAGAATTAACCCTTCTCTGCCTGTTGATCCAGCAGTGACTTTCTGTGTAGGAGATGCCAGGCAAGACAATATTGATGTCTCTCAGGGCCTACCCATAGTTGCCTCTAGACCTATAGAGCCTATAGGCTCCTATAGGGGAGATAGAAAGTGTAGTCCGTGAGGAGGTATGCTATACCACAGAAGACCTTAAAGAGTTTGCTAATTCACTTAAGCAGAAGTCAAGAGAATCCACGTGGGGGTGGGTTTTAAGGGTGTGGGGTAATGGTGGAGGAAGCAAACTAGGTCAGGTTGAGTTTACTGATATAGATCCACTGAGTGGAGGCTCAAGGTTTAATATGGAAGCTCGCACAGTTTAGGGTTGTTGTTGTTGTTGTTGTTGTTGTTGTTTAAAAGGTGTCAGCGGCTGGAGAGATGAATCAGTGGTTAAGAGCACTGATTGCTCTTCCAGAGGACCTGAGTTCAATTCCTACCACCCACATGATGGCTCACAACTATCTGTAGCTCCAGTTCTGACACACTCACGCAGACATACACCAATGCTCATGAAGTTAAAAAAAAATATCAAGACCTGTCTCTTCCAGAAAATATCACCAGTGGTTCACTCTATTGATGACATTATGTTGATTGGGCAGAGAGCAGGAGGTAGCAACCACTTTAGACTTGTTAGTAGCACATATGCACATCAGAGGATGGGAAATGAATCCAGTCAAAATCCAGGGACCTTCTACCTCAGTGAAATATCTAGGAGTCCAGTAGTGTGAGGCTTGGAGAGATATTCCTTCTAAGGTGACGGGTAAGTTGTTGCACATGGCCCCTCTCACCACTAAGAAATAAACACATTTAGTAGGCCTACTTAGATCCTGGGGACAGCACATTCCTCACTTGGGTGTGTGACTTTGACCCATATACTAAGTGACAAGGAAAGCTGTTAGCTTTGAGTGGAGTCTGGAACAGGAGCCTCTTTAACAGGTCCAGGCTGCTGTGCAGGCTGCTCTACCACGTGGGTCATACGATATGCAGACGTGATGGCACTTCAGGTGTCAGTGGCAGATAGTGATGCTTTTGGGAGCCTTTAGCAGGTGAACAATTAAATCATAGGGGGGGAATTTCTCTAGAGAAACCTGCAGCTCAGTTACCTTCTATACAGTTAGAATAGACATTCTGAAAATGTGGGCTTCACATTAGATTTTACACTTTAACTATCAATTGTATATTTTACACATTAATCTACCAAAAAAAAGAAAACAAAAAATTAATGATAGATTTGGTGAAACTGGAAAAACAATAGCCAAAGCAATTCTAAAGAATAAAAATCCTTTCAAAAGTATCATAACACCTAACCTCAAATTATACTACAGAGCTATAGTGATAAAGGCAGCCTGGTACTGTCATAAGGTCACATAGGGCTAAAGAGACAGTCATCACTTGATGCTCTTCCAGAGGACCCAGGATCAGGTACCAGCTCACATGGCAGCTTACAACATTCTACAACTCCAATCCCAGGGGATCCAATGCCTTCTTCTTACCTCTGCAGGCACTAGATCTTCATGCAGTGTGCATCATATATGCAGGCAAAACTCACACACATAATAAATTTTTTTTTATAAATTAAACACTTCAAGGGATCAATGATAGGACCCAGAAATAAAACAATAAAGTTATACTCACTTGAGTTTTTACAAAGGATTGAAAAGCATACCTTTGCAGGGAGGGAAGATAGCCTGCCTATTCAAAAGATGATCTTGACAAAGTCTGCCGTCTACCTTCAAGAGAATGAAGTAGGATTCATAGCTTTCAACACTTGTCAAAAGTCAATTCAAAATAGATCAAAGACTTTAATTTAAAACCTGAAATAGTGAGACTACTAGCTGAAAACACAGGGAATATTCTCTAAGACCATGGGTTGGCAAAACTTACACAGCACAGAAACTGGCCCCAAGCATCAACAGCTGCTACCTGGGCCTGTCTGAATTGAAAAGATCCCCCCCCCCCCCAGCAAAGGAGACCATCAGCAGAGCAGACAGACAACCCACAGGATGGGAGCAGGTCTCCATCAGCTATGATTAGGAAATAAAACTGCCAGTCCACTAGTGAGCTAACGAAGAAATAGACAAGTTTTCAAAAAAAAGAAAGAAAGGAAGAAAAAAAGGAAGGAAGGAAGGAAGGAAGAAAAGAAGGAAGGAAGGAAAGAAAAAAGACACAGAGATGGCCAATAACTATTTTAAAAAGTGTTCAATAATCCTAGCCTTCAAGGAGATGTAAACTATTTTTGAGATACCATCTTACCTCAGTCAGAATGGCTCTTGTCAAATTTAACAACAAATGTTGGAGACGGTATGGAAAATGGGGTAACCATTACTCACTGCTGGTGGGAGTGCAAGTTAATACAACCATTATGGGAGTTAGTTTAGAGGTTCCTCCAAAACTTAAAGGTAGAACTGCCATACGGCCCATCTACACCTCCTGGGCATGTATTCAGAGCACTCCATACCCTGTCACTGCAATGTTTGCATGCTCATGCTTACTGCTGCCTTATCCACTATAACAAAGGATAGGAGTCAACCTGGAAGTCTATCAACAGATGGATAGATCATAAACTACAGTACAAATATAAGCTGGAATACTATCAGTGCTAAAGAAACATCACAAAAAGTTTCATGAAAATGGGTGAGCTTAGGATATATAATATTAAACAAGGTCACACAGTCTCAGAAAGAAAAAACTATGTTCTTCCTAATATTTGGATCCTACCCTATAATGTGCAGACACAGATATGGATGTAGATGTATAGCTATGTATATATCCGTAGATGTAAGCAATAGTACATGCAGGAAGAGTGCGATTTAGGAAGGAGAGCAAGAAAGAGTAACTGGCAGATAATGGAAAAATCCAGGGAGTGAGCATGAGTCGTGAGAGGATGCAAAAGATAAAGTAATTTTTAATGATCATTATGATTTAATTGGACAGTTGGCTCAGTGGTCAAGAACACTGTTGCTCAGAAGTGTCTCTAACTTTAGTTCCAGGAGTTTACACCCACTGCACACAATACACACATAAAAATAAATAGATAAATAAATAATCTTTAAAATAAAAAGCAGTAATTTCATTAATTAATTTGATTAACTTTTGATGCTGGACATGAAACCCTGGCCTTGTACATGTTAGGCAAGCATTCTTTCCCAAGTCCTTGAAACAGCAACTGCTCAAATCTGTAGACCTACTTTTAAAAACAAAAGGTCTACTTTTAAAACAAAATCATGATAAAAAGACTTCTAATAATTAAAACTTTATTATAAAACATTTTAAAATAAAAATATGACACAGAGAAATTAGCCAGACTCAAGCTCTATATGCGATGGCTAATAAAAGGAGATCTGGATTTAACTCCCAGCACCACATGGTCATTCACAACCAAATGTAACTCCAGTCTTAGGCGGTCTGATACCTTCTTTCGGCTTCTGAAGATACTAGACATGGACATGGTACACAGATACACATGCGAAAACAATTCTCATAAATATAAAATAATAAATAAATGTAAAATATCTTTAAAGATAATCGTTATGCCTGGTAATTTTATATTGACACTCAATTCATATTGTAGGTGATACGGGATAAAGGCAGACATGAAGCTTGAGCAGTGTGGAGAGCTAGGGTTTTAAATACGAATGGAGAGGTGTGGATCTCAGGCAAGTGGTCTTAGAAATCCTATTGTCCTGAGTTTGAATTGGAAATATCCTGGGAAATTATGCAGCATTCTAGTTCGGTGCCCTGAAAGAGTTAGTGCACAACGAACGGCCAGCGACTGGTACGAGCTTCTGCTGGACTGTGGCCTCTGACTGACTCAGTCTGGAGCAGCCGTGGGCTCCTTCAAGACATGACTGGTTGAACTAGGGAGCAAGAAGGTGAACACAGGCAGCCTTGTTACACAGAAAGAGAGGAAGTTTCCAGAAAGCCGTAGAGTTGTGTCCAGAGAACAGAGACCCAGTCCAAGAAGTGTGCAGTGGTCAAAATGAAAGAAGTTAAACACCCAAAGGACTGAAATATATAAATATGTTTAAATCCAATAATTTAAATAATAAATCTATTAATAAAAATGAAACCTGCCAAGTCCAGAATGGCCATGTGACAATATGATGTAGTTTCCTGCCCATGAAACAGAGCCAGCAGGACGTGGCCTTCCTCAAGTGTTGATGGTTGCAAGGGGTATAAGGCTTGTATGTGTAATAGTAGTAATAATAATAATTTAAAAATGTATAATACATTTTTTCACATTCCTACTTTGAGGAGTGCCTTCTCTGCCAAGATTAATGACTCCATTGATAATCAGAGACAGCATGAGTCCAGGAATTGAGAGTGTGTCTATGTCTTTAACAAAAATGGTAAATTCTGGGACCTTCAGGACAGCCCTAAAAGCTGTGGAAAAGAACTCTGAAAAGATGAGTTTGAAAATATATAATTTCTCAACTATGTAAAATATAAGGATGCAATATGAATTGTATCAGGAGCTTCACAGATCTAAAGGAGCAGAGGCAGCTGCACTATGAGCCAGCTTGTCAGAAAGACAGACAGGTAGATACAAATGCAGGCAGATTCCTGAGTTCAAGGTCAACCTGGGACAAAGCGAACTTAGGTCCAGGTGTGGTCAGAATGGTGATTTCAGGACAGGATCTCACCCAGCTATCTTATTTTCTGCTTGTGCTGGCTGTCTCTTCTTAAGAATCAAGGGGCTGGGGTCATAAGATGCTGACTCATGGGATAATCAAAAGGCGACTTGGAGTAAAGACTGAATTGATATGTTAAATAAAAACTAGGCTTTTGATTTGCCAGAGATGAGCTATCCAGAGAGTTTTTAGAACAGCAAGAGAAAGCCAGAGTGCAGAACACAAAGAGCAGTCTGGAAAGCTGTCTTGTGCAGTACGTGAGCCAGCAGCTTGGGCCCACGATTTGACTTTGATTCATTTGCTTTGCAGCTCTCAAACACCTCTTCTCTCCTAACCCCTCCCCAAGCCGAGGCTGGTCCTTGACTACCTTCTATTGTCCCCTCTGGTAAATGCTTGAGAACCTAGTGTGTTGTTAACGGATATACTTGGAGGAAACCTGCTTTCTTCAATATGAATTACATTGAAGCACAATCAAGTAATTGATCTGGGATACTTTCTAGGGTATTTAAACTAATAAAATAAACCCAAGAAGTGTTGGTTTTGACTGTCACTCTTGTGAAAACCCTTAAATAAATAGACTCCAGAAAACACCAGCAATTAGTACCAGTATCACAAAAAGAGGGGCAGATGCCATATAATTAGCCTTCAGCCTCATGCCTAAGGAGATGGGCTGAGAAGAAAATAAGAGATCAATCTAGCTGATCCCCGAGAAAACCACAAGTGGCATCATAAGGAGGTGCTCTACAGAAACCAGACTCTGAGAAACTATAAGATAAACAAACCAGAATATTCATCAGCAACAGAAATTGCAAGAAAAAGTCAAAAGAGAGATTACAAGAAACAAGACCTGTCAACCAGTTTCAGTACAGTATTTGGTGGTGTCTTTCATATACCTTTTATAAACAGGTGCTTAGGACATGGAATTTGCTGTAACATTTGTCTCCTAGGACTGCCAGAAGCTACATCCATAAAGTCTCATCAACCTGACTATCCAAATGTTAGCTGAACAAGGATGGCACCAATAGACATGATAACATGGTTGGGGAAAGCTTGCAAGGCCTCAACCCTTCACAAAGACTACAGACAACTAAAGAACAGTGGGGGCAGGAGAAACCATTGTCCCCAGCATGCAAGTTGATTGTCCAATACCAAATGGTCAGCCCTGAAAATATATATACAAGTTTCATTACTCTGACTGAGCAGCTTGTATTTGTGTAGTTAGAAATATATATGTGTGTGTGTTTGCACATGCACACACACACACATACATACACACACACACACACACACACGCACACACGTTATAACAATTAATGAAAAAAAAGAAGCCAAGAATTTGAAAACAAGCAAGGAAGGTTATATAGAGATGGTTAGAAGGAGGAAGCAGGAGAGGGAAGTGCTATAATTATATTTATAATCTCAAAAATTTTTAAAAAAATAATTTTTTTCAAAAGAAGACAGGAAGTGGGGAGGAGGGATGGGGAGGAGGGGTAGATCTGGGAAGAGTTAAGGAAGGAGTGGAGGGTGGATATGATCAAAACACACTGTATGAAATTCTTAAGGAATTCTGCACTTTTTAAAAAAATGAAGGAAATGGTTGCTCAATAAGTAGGTGGTTATTCATGCAGGTAGGCACAGGCTTGCCATTGTCTGACCAAACAGAAAGGTGTTGCTTTCTGCCTAGTTACAGAGG
Source organism: Grammomys surdaster (assembly GCF_004785775.1). Lineage (NCBI taxonomy): Eukaryota > Metazoa > Chordata > Mammalia > Rodentia > Muridae > Grammomys > Grammomys surdaster. Next base: position 17,529,559 of record NW_021621323.1, on the reverse strand, counting down.
ACCATGGCATTGTGACCGTGGGGTTAAAGCAAATGCAGCATTGTTTCTGTTTCTTCTTACTGTTTCATCCTAATGCCACTAATGTGGTGGAAACAAGGAGTTTGCTACATTTCATTATCTTCATTCAAAGTCTCTGTTTGAAAGACATGCCTTACCCCCTAACACTCAGCCTGCCATGTGTTTCAGATAGCAGAACTTGTGGCAGCTGAATTCTTTGATCAAGGAGACAGAGAGAGAAAAGAACTGAACATGGAGCCGGCTGTAAGTCTACTGCTTTCTTGGTAGAACTCTTCACTGCATTTTAAAATTAGATGCTTGTTTTAGAGACAGGTTCTTACTGTGTATATCAGTCTGCTGTCTGTCTTCAGTCCTTTGGTGCTGATGTGACAAGCGTGTGACTACACTTGGCTAAAGTGTATACTGTTTCTTAGCACTTCCATGACACCTTTCCTTGGGTTTACTACGTAACACTTTCTCTCTTTTTAAAAGAATTACACATGCTGATTACAAAAGCAAGCTAGGAGGATGAACATTGCTTCTACATCATGCCCTGTATTCTCTTGTGGTTTGTTTTCTCCACTTTAATGTAATAAGGCACTTTCATTTCTAATAGGATCTTGGGTATATATGGATCATAATTACATGAAATAAATGCAGCCACAACTTAATTCACTCCCTTTGCTGTACTATTTGCCGCTTTCATCGTTACAAACCGCAGCGATACACAGCTGCACTGCCCTTCTTTACTGTTCTGTGGAGATAAATTTCCATAAGGGAACAGTGACTTTAAGAGTGTTTGCATAGCAACCTATTAATATGAATGTTTGCATCTCAAATGGGAGAGAAGGATCCTTCCCGAACCACTTATTTTTTAGTTACTTCCTTTTCTTTGTAGGATTGGGAATATATACATGTACATGTATGTATATGTATGTATGTATATGTGTATATATGTCTCTCTGTATGTATTTGTGTATGTTTGCACCCCTTAAGCTAACCACTGATTCATCTTTTTGCAGCCAACCTTTCCCACATCCCTTGAATAAACGCAGATCTGTTTGTGTGTATTTTCAGGATCTAATGAACAGGGAGAAGAAGAATAAAATCCCAAGTATGCAAGTTGGGTTCATAGATGCCATCTGCTTGCAGTTGTATGAGGTATTTACAGAGAAAATGCTAGAAATACCAGATTGCTAAAGTTAGATTATGTTATGGATTGAATCTGAAGTGCATCAAAGAGATTAACACTAGATGCATATTTTTGCCCCTAAGTCAAAAAATAACCCCATAATTATTACTGGTATTGCTTCTTTTTGCTGACGAATATGATGCCTGTACAGAACAAAGGATACATTTCACATTTGTTATTTCACAGAGGCTTTGACTCACTCCTGTGTAAATAAATATCTGTGGAGTGCCTAGGGTGGGCTGGACACTGACATGGTAATTTAGGGGCTGCTCAGAGCAGTGTGCTGGTGCTGTCCTCGAGGGGATATTTCCTGCATACTCTGTGTTAGCCTAATCTTGCTAAAGTTTAATTTTACCTTAAGTACAAGAAATAGTCACCCAACTCTTTTTTCTAACTGTCATATTATGGCTTAGATACATTAAGGACATTTTTTTCTGAGACTTTTTAAAAGGAGGAAGTTACTGGAGTACAGGCTCCGATTTCCACCCTCTGCCAGTTTCACTTCTTGGCTTTTTATAGCTTTTGTTCTTCCGGCATTCCAGCAAAAAGGAATCTTCTAATATTCAATGTTTAGATTATTATTATCCCAGTACAGAAAGGAGATGGTGTCTTTGTTTCTAAAAAGTTCAAATAGGTTTGAGTTTTATTTATTTGAGAAATTATCCTGGAGTTATCATAAAAGGTTAAGACCAGACAAAAGCTACAATTTTCCAGTCCAGACATTGTAGATTCAGTAACTGGATCTGTAAAGTTCATCTTCCATGGAGAGAGAATATTTGCCCCAAATGTGTAGTTAGTGCAGACCCCAGTTGAGAATCGGGTGTTTTTGTCCTTATCCCAGGGTTCAGTGTTCTATTGCTGTGAAGAGAGACCATGACCAAGGCAATTCTTAAATAGGAAAGCATTTAATTTGGGCTGACTTACAGTTTCAGAGGTTTAGTCCATTATCATCATGGCCAGAAGCACACAAGTACAGTACTACAACTTCATCCACAGGCAGAGGGGGAGAAGGAAGAAGGGAAGGAAGAAGAGGTGGGGGGAGGGAAGGAAGAAGGGAGGGAGAGAGGGAGGAAAGGAAGGAGGGATTAAAGGCATGCCCCACCACTGTCCAGCACCTGAGACATTTATAACGACCATAAAATACTTATAAAATATTACTAAGCCTTGTTGTTGAGCATTTGTCATGCCTATATCACAAAGAAAGCTACAGCAAATGTTCTTGTAGCTAAATGGCACTATACTCAGTATATAATAATAACCTTTATGAAAATCTTGCATTAAAGTAGTACATTGTATAAAGCCATTCTGTGGGAAAGCACAGGTACAGCTTCCCACGGCACCCTCAGGAAGCACCAGCTTGCATAGAGTAAGATCGACATAAGTGAGCCCCCACGGCTTAGTGTTTACATATTTTTAAGATTCATTTTTATTCTTAATTATATGTATGTCTTTGTGTGAGTATGTGCAAAGAGGTACAGGTGTTCCTAGAGGCCAGAGCCTGTGGACCCTCTGGAACACTAGGTTATGAGGCACCAAACATGAGTGCTGAGAACCAAACCCAGGTCCTATACAAGAGCAATATAAAGTTGCCAAGCCATCACTTAACCCCGCACGCCCCTCGCTATCAAGCTCCCTCAGTGTTACTCTGAAATGCCTGTACTCACTTTGTCCCTAAGTGTGCCTCCTTAGCCCTGTAGCCTAAGGGGAATGAATCCCTGGCAAATACTCTATTTGTTTCTAGGACTTAGGAGAACGCCCTCTGTGGTGCTGCTCGGGCAATGAATGTGGCCCTGGTGGCGAGCCTGTGGCGGAGGCTTCTCTCTAGTTGCTTTCCTTTCTTTTCCTTAGGCCCTCACCCACGTATCAGAAGACTGTTTGCCCTTGCTGGATGGCTGCCGGAAGAACAGACAGAAATGGCAGGCCCTCGCAGAGCAGCATGAGAAGATGCTCTTTAATGGGGAGAACAGCCAGGCCAAGCGGGACTGACAGCCTCCCTCAGCCCCGCCCCCACCCACCCCCCCACACACCGTGTGCAAAATGCCTGGTTCCGCCATACACTATGCAGACTTGAGTGCACTTTGCCACTACTGTATTTTATTTTTGCACAACTTTTGAGAGCGTGAAATGTTTCAGAGATTGCTACCTGCTTTCCATAGTTTTGTTTCATGCCACTGAAGTGGAGCGATCAGTCATGCCCGCTCTAACGCTCTGATAAGAACGGTGTAAACGACATTCCTACACTCAGCGTTGTCATGCTTGGGGATTATTAATAACTGACTTTTGTGTTTCTGAGTCACCAGTCTTTCAAAACACGTTAGGAATCGTTCTCAAAAGTGGGTTAGGGGCGAACCGAATGTGTTCAGGGACGTTTAAAGCCATCCTGAAATTAATGCTGAGTGGCTGTTAGGGAGAAATGAGTATCTTTTAACTTGTCAGAAGTGTCTTAACCTTAAAGTTGAAGAATTGTGATACAAGAAAATGTGGTACCTAATTGCCCTGCTTTTTCTGGGATGGGGAGAACTTGCGGTACATCTTTGTGGTTCTAGCCCATCCATGCAGCCGCCGCCCTTCAGCATGCAGTCTCAGCACTGCGTCTAAACCCCGGGCCACATGACCCCCCTCCCCCCCAAAAAAAAATAGAAAATGAATCGAACCAAGCAGCTGCATTAGGGAAGGAGTATCTATCTGTTCCAGATGTGCAGAAATGTTTGTGTTTGGGCAGAATTAGGATTTGATATATTAATTCCCACCCCTTTCCCACATCCTCCCAAAGAAGCCAAAGTATTTGGTCTGGGTTTCTAGCATCAATTTGCGTTAAAACGGTTTCTTTCTCCCTTTTCTCTTTGCTTAAAAGTTCAACATGGTCATTTTAATCCTGTGTATGTATATTTTATTATGGCTTTGTTCTTCCTCAGATATGAAAAGGCAAAGCAGGTTGTACTGATATTGTTTTGTATTGGTCAAGGCTAATCCAGGGAATTTTCGCCCAATGCTAAATGTATTCTTGTTGTAATACTTGTATTTTTTTTCAGAATTTTATTTTATTTTTATTTCATGTCATATAGATGAAACCCGTGAGGTTGATCTAATGCACTGGTGTGTAAATGATACAGACTGTAACTAATAATAATCATATCAGCATACTTGTGTACGCCTATGCAGAGTATAGCTGAGCGGCTTAGAGGACATTCTACAAGCCTGGCATTGTGCCCCACACACTGTGACTGAGCAGCTGTGTTGAAATGCATTCATATACATGTGAACCTTCTCCACAGTCCTCTGACGTAAATCACTAAGACTATTCTTAAAGATGACAGATTATATGTGGGGAGTTTGTCTAACATATTGACAGGCAAGAAGTCATGTGTTTCCAATCAAGAAGACTGGAAATTATTTGGCTTGCTTTAGGTAATGGTTTGTTTTACTCTAGACATTAACATAGGAAAAGCACTACCATGCCTTTGATATTTTTTTGGTGGGTATTTTAGTTCAGACAGAGGAGAATGCTATTTTATTCAAATAATTTTTATTTTATAGGAAAACCATTCCTCCATACATGGATTTCTATCTGTGGTACAAGAACACAAATCATAGGTTTTGGTCTTAATGTGAATATTGCCTTTCTAGTATCCACTCAAGTTGGACTCTATTTATAACATTTTATTGTTATAATTCCTCTCTCATGCTGCCATGAATCAATAATGCTCATAATGAACAAGAAAGTGTTCTTGTCCTGGACTGTTCACTTGACAGATTGCTTGGCTGGCTGTAGTGAAAGAATATGGTATCATTTCATTTTAACTTTCAGCCAGAAAAATCCCCATGGTTTGGTAACGTGTCTGTAAAGTTTTCTGTTCTTACAAGTTTAGAAGTCGCCTTTGCCAGTCAGGATGCTTAACCTCTGCACCTAAGGAAGCTGTGTTCCTCATGTAGTTAGGTTTGGACAAAGCCCGTGTGTGACGGCAATGTTCCAGGAAGCAGCTAGCTCTTAAGCCCTCCTCATGGGCCTTTAAGACCACTGTCGGAAAAAATTGGGTATTGAGGTAATGACCTCATTGCGCTGGTCGTTTCTTCCTTGAGTTCTTTAGATGGACAACAAATACTATTAATTCACTCCACACAGACCTGGCTCAGAGCATAAATGTAGGATGATACTCTGTCACTGGTTAGCTAATTATGACAAAGAACTTCTTTTAGCAGCAGCGTGGAGATAAGGGTATATATGAAAATGTACTGGAAATACTGGCTTCTTGGAGGAACTTGAGTCACAGAAATTTTTGCCTGCCAGCTAAGTGCCTTTCCTCTCAGAACGTTGCTGAAGTGTGAGGCTTAGCACCTATTACATTTCCAAATTTCCTGTTTCTCACTAGATTACACTTCTAAACCTTATCAGGTAAGCGGCATGGCCTTTTTCTTTAACTTCATTTACAATGAGAAGAGACGAAATGTTCCTTCTCTCCTATAAACAGCTGGCTCAGATAAGGTGGTAGAATTTAATTACTGAGTACCAACCATGCATCAGCCCTTTTTCTTTTTTTTATTAAATCCTCTCCTTATGTTAGGTACTGTGCTCAGATGCTGGAACACAGCAGGAAGTCCTATGAGTTCATGAACCACCCAGGAAATGATTAAGGGCATCATTTCTCATCCCACCAACCTAATATGCAAGCGTGCGGGGCTTTCTACCACGTTCCTCTTCATCTGTAACGTACACACTATGCACTTTCATCCAACATTTCTTAAGAATATGTCGGTGAACATTCTGTCTTCCTGTTGGCGTGGATCAATTACCATTTACCTTGCTGATAGCTTTAAGAACACCTTACGTAAGGAATCACATCTTCCACGACATAGGTCATGTTTCCATATTGCAGCCAGAGAGAGAGCGAGAGCGAGAGCGAGAGCGAGAGCGAGAGCGAGAGCGAGAGCGAGAGCGAGAGCGAGAGAGAGAGAGAGAGAGAGAGAGAGAGAGAGGTGTCAGAGTTCTCACAGACTATTCAACTGTAGATTTGGACCCTATCTGCCCTCTCGCAGAGAGCAAAGAAAGAAGTATTAAAGCTTACCTCACCCTTCCACACTGTTATCAAAAGCCTGTGTAGACATGTCTTGAATGTCATTGAAAGTAATGTAAATAGCTGAAAAATATAAATTTCTATTACAGTTTAAGAACTCGAATGAACCATCACTCGCCACTGTTGATGATCTATTTGTATTCTTATGCCTTTTCAATATACCTGAACAAATATATAGTTTCTGGCACTATTTTTATACTAGCATAAAAGAGTTACTATGTAAATTATGTTTTGTTGTGAAGTCATCTAAAAATGACTGAAATGTTGGTCTCTTTCCTTTCCTTATCCCACATTATAAACCATTTCCAATGATCCTTCTGTGAGCGTGTCACGCTCTCCAGAAGCACACGTCCGCCTGCCCCGGTCCCTGTGGAGTCAGACCTGGTCAGGGCAGGTGGGAAGTCACCACGTTGTCGGTTGTCATTTGAAGTGCTGTAAAAATAAAGTGAACAAACCAGAATGTGTGTGGTGTGATCACTTGGAGCTCTGAGACTGAGGGCTTTATTCTGGGAAAGCCAGCCCAGCTGGTCTGAGAGAACTTTACACTGTGGCTTGATCACCAGTTAGTCCTCAGTTAGACTCTTCGATACTAGTCTTTTCTTTTTTTTATCAGTAATGTCTCATGCTGCCAAATTTTAGGGTGGTGTTTCCCACTGTATCGGCACCGTGGAGGGCCGTGATATTATTAACAACCTGATGTTCACAGGGAGCTAAACCTTAGGTGTTTCCCTCTTGCCCAATGGCTCTAACTAGAGTCATGTCCAGATGTGTACCTTCACAGCCAATGCTAAGACTACACCTTGCTCTTTTTGAAGGTAGTGTCTTAAAAGTCCCACATCCAGTCTTATTGGATCGAATGTACTGTCTAGAAAGAAGCTTTATAAGCAGCGTTTCTCAGCCACTTTGGTTCTGTGGGTATCATTCCTTAATTTAGTTCTGCAGATAAAGATTAATTTAATGCCTCAAGATACTCGCTGCTGTTTCTGGTATAAAAGACAACATGGTACAGATATTAGGTTTTTATTTTTTGGTGGCACTAGGCAAACCCTCTTAACTGGTTGGGAAAACATCTCACCCCAAAGCGTGTCACTAGTACCCATAATCGAATACTTACAATTTCTAACCATGAGGGGGCGCCAGAAATTCATTTGTATTTTTTAAAAAGTACTAACTGGCCATAAAGAATAATTAAAAACTGCTTCTTCAAATATTTTTGGTCAATAAATATAAAAAGAACTCCAACTGAGAACTTCTGAAAATAATGAAAAATTCATCTATCTATTAATTTCTATGAAAATTTAAAGGTTTGTTTAGTCCTTTAATCCAATGAGCACGCTGAGAAGACTTTCTCCAAGCAAATAATAAGGTCACTTAGTTCTCTGCTGCTCAGAATTCCACTCCTGGGACAGCAGCCCTTTCTGTAGACGTAGGAAGCAGTTAACAACTTCCTTAAACACACAGTCCTGGGGTAGTGTCTCAGCAATCAGGAATTCTAGGTCCTACATTAAACACATAGACTTTAGTGTTTTTAAGGAACATAACATGAAGTCGCCAGAGACACTGAGTCTGTATTGAGTATTCTCTGCTTTATGCTACATTCAGCTAAAGGTCGTGGGGTTAGGAGAAGGATTTGTAGCTAACAAGCCAGTTGTTTAAAAACCCCATGAAATGGGAATGAAAATCATAATTATTTGGAGCCAAAAATTCTAATTAAATGGTATGCATAATAATCATGATAATTTTGAACATTAATATGTCCTGAATTCTTGCGCTGAGCCGTGGCTCACATTTTCTCTTTGTGTCACTGTTTGTCTTTCTCGAGGAGCCTGGAGAAATTAGATGATTCCTGTCAGCATTTTCTTAAGGTCTTTGCTCCCACTTTACCAACTAGGTTTCTAATCTCATGTGCACTGGTTAATTGGTCTCCTGTTGACACAAACCTAGACATATCTGGGAAGAGGGAATCGTAATTGAAAAACAAAATGCTTCCATCAGATTGTCTATAGACAAATCAGTAGGACATTTTATTCATTAATGATTGATGTGGGAGGGCCCAGCCCTTGGTGGGTGGAGCCACCCCTGAGCTGGTGGTCCTTGGCGCCATCTTCTACTTCAGTTTCTGTCTCCAGGTTCCTACCCTGACTTTTCTTTCTTTTTTTTTTTCTTTTTTTTTTTTTTTTTTTTTGGTTTTTCTAGACAGGGTTTCTCTGTGTATCTCTGGCTGTCCTGGAACTCACTCTGTAGACCAGGCTGGCCTCGAACTCAGAAATCCGCCTGCCTCTGCCTCCCTAGTGCTGGGATTAAAGGTGTGCGCCACCACCGCCCGGCCAACCCTGACTTTTCTTCATGCTGTGCTACAACTGTAAGCTGAAATCACACAAACACACACACACACACTCACCCTCGACTTGCAAGTTGCTTTTGGTCACGGTGTTGTATCACAGCAATAGAAACGTAAGGGATGGCCCATCCCAGTGCTTGTATGGGCAGGACCAACTGGACTCCGTGGATTATAAAGAGATGAAGCCCGGAAGGTGGCAAGGTGGGAGGTGCATCTGAGGATGCAGGAGAGGCTGAGGGGAGTGGGAATATGATCAAGATAGAGCCTATGCGTATTTTAAATTCTCTAAGAACTTATGTACTTTTAAAAATAATTTTCTAGTCTCACTGATTTGACTAGACCTAGAGGAAAGGTCTAAAAACTAACAGCTCTTCTTACGTCATTTACGCTGTTCAGAAAGCCCAATGGGAAAAGCCAAGGTTGCTGTTCTACTGGTCCTGGGACAATAAGCAGAAGGTTTGGGGCATGTGGACAAGGCTGCCCTGCCCATCGGTGGTCCCTCTGTTTCTGGAAATTGTTCTGCCTTTTTAACCACGTCCTCCAGACAAATACACGCTATCCTGGGCCTACACCTACACTGTCTTGACCACAACCCCTTTGTGCTTTCCAGCATCACTCTGCTTTGAAGGAGCCTACCATATTTTTTTTTTTAGTGGAAAAAAAAACCAAACCAGTTTTTTAAGATTTCTTACTCTTCATAAAACTGAGTTCTTTGTTAAGACATTGACTCTAGTAATAAGCAATTAAAAAGTCAGCACAATATTAAAGAAAATAATTGAACAAGAGATGAAGTGTGTAAAAGCAGAGGTCTCATAGACTGCAAAGAAAATTTTTCTATTTCCACTGCACTTTGCATAGTATGTTTGTTGCCATGCTTTTCTTGAATAAATTGATAGTCGCTGTAGAATTATATCTACCAAGAGGTTTTATTGCCATGCTCCAGTGAAAATGTATTAAAGCACCGGCTAACTACCCTATGGAGGAAACTGTATTCACACTCTAAAAGTCAACAAAAGCTGGCCATTCATTCCCATATAATCAGTTTTATAGAAGTTTAGAGCTTTCAGTTTAGAGAAGGCTACACACAGGTCAGACAGATGGGCAGTTACTTCCATGTGCTGAGAATAAGGAGTTCTTAATTCAAACTTGACACTCATGGTTGATTTTTTTAAGGTTTGTCACATTGTTTTTCCAGGAGAAGGGAATTGCATTCTAGGCAGAGAAAAGAGCATATACAGACTCGAAATAACAGACTAGAAAATTTCAGGACCCCCAATTGATGACACACACTTATAATCCCAGTACCCAGGAAGCTGAGGTGGGGAGATCTCAAGTTTGACCCCAGTTTGGGCTACGTATAAGAACTTGTCAGACACAAGTGGAAGAAGGGGCTGGAGAGATGCCTCAGCTTTTAACAGCACTTGCTGCTTTTACAGAGGATCTGGGTTCAGTTCCCAGGACTCACATAGCAACTCCCAACCATTAATACCTCCAGTTCCAGGGGACACAACTCCTTCTTCTAGCCTCTGGGGTTACGCATACATGAAAGCAACATTCAGACACATTGGATAAAGTTAATTCTTCTAAAATAATAAAAAGTCTTATTTAAAATATCTATGAATTGTTATACTTACGAATTAAAAGTAGTAAAATGTTTATAAAGTATAAAGAGTAAATATTTTAAGTGTATAAAATAAGGCGTACTCTATGGGCGTATCAAGGGCCCAAAATAAAGGTAATTAAAAACCTATGCCATTAGCATGTGAGCATATGCTCCCTCAAACCAGGAAGCATTCCCACATCTCTATCATAAAGACGTTTTAGATCTGAGCGCGTGAGACTCTTGCCTACCACACAAGAGACCCTGAGGTTGATCTCCAGACTATTAAAAAGTAAGTAAAGACATTTTTGTGCCCATCTCTTCAGGGAGTATGGTCCTGAGACCCTGTGGAGCCTCTGAGGAATGACCGACCGTGAAGGTCAAGCCTCGTAAGGACTCTGCCCTCGGCGCACAATGAGTGGAGGACCATCTTGATTTGTGCTGAATTGGGACGGAAACTTGTGGACCTTTCCTCTTTTCTTCCTGTCCTTCTGCCTCCCAAATGCTCTGATTCACAATTATGAATCACTACACCTAGTGCTACATGTGTCTTAAACACACATGTTCATATATATATGTGAATATATACACACATGTGTACATATATATATGTAAATTTTTTGGTTTATCCTCATTCACACAAATAAGGGTTTGAATATGATTTTGGTAGAGAGTTTGTAAGCACACAAAAGAAATCTCAGGCCAGTGATATCCCTGGCACCTGACAAAAGCAAGAACCAAATGTACTCAAAGAGAGACATCTACAAACAGAACTTCCAGTCTCCACAGAAATCACGCCACAAGTTCATTATTCATGGTTGCAAACATAAAAACACAGTTCCCACAGTATGATGCCAGAGTCTGATAAAGATCAGAGAGAATCTTGAGTTCACACAGTGGAACCTTTTGACAGTGTTGAAGAATCAAGGATTCCCCATCCCTAAAGGGATACCCTTGGCCTCTTGCTTCACCTGTGATGCAACCCGTTAAGACATTTGTTTGAGGAGTCACAGCCTTTGTCCACATTCCTTGAAGAAATAACCTAATTTAAAACAACAACAATAACAAGAAAAACAAATGCTATGCATTTTGGGTTTTTTGCCATATTGGATTCAGTACAAGTTGGAAATCTTAAGTGTGGCAAGTCCCAAAGACTTCAAAATTACATTTAGCCCTCCTAAGTATTACTGAAGACACCACACACTTGATTCTTAGACCATGGTACTCAACTGGAAGCTTTATCCCTACTAGATTGCATAGTGCTAGAAGATTCTTTTTTACCGTCTTCAAGACAGCATTTTTTATGTAGCCTTGGCTATCCTGGAACTCCCTCTGTAGACCAGGGTGGCCTTGAACTCAAGAGATCTGCCTGCCTCTGCCTCCCAAGTGCCAGAATTAAAGGCGTGTACTTCCACTCCCCGGCTTGCTAGAAGATTCTAAGCATACTACCAGATGAGAAAAGTAAATATTTGTGATACCCAGCTGTGACTCCTGTGAGCTACAATAATGACTGCCCTGGTAAGATGTGCCTACTGGTGCAACAGCTGCATGAATATCAAAAGAAAAACTAACCAGTTTTTTTTTTATTTGATTTAAGGCTCACACCACAAGAAGAAATCCATACCTGGCATCTTTACTGGGCCAATAACCTGTGGCTAGACAGGTCATAGGCTCTGGAAGAAAACCTATATTCTGTTAAATTGATATCATACGAAACCAACTCCTAATGGCTTCTCATTATACTCACAGATTAAGGAGCCCCTCAGCCCTCAGCAAGGAAGCTTCTACTTGCGGTGGATAATGACCAACAGAACCAGGGCTGAGAGTAAGGGACTGAAGAACGGTCAGCCCTGAAGGAAACATTTATACTGAAGTCCCTCTTCCAAAGGCTTGGGGATCGTTTTGTAGAAGAGAGGGTGGAAAGGATTTGAGAGCCAAAGATGGTAGATGACTACGAGGAACTGTCGTCTGACACAGCGAAGCATTTGTACCCGTGAACTCACAGTTGGGACAGCATGCAGACTACTTGTGTAGGCTCAAGGCAGAACAAACCCCAGCCTGGAGAGGGGAGGTGGGCACAAAATTGCACTCCCTAGCCAAGGAGTTAAGTTACTAGGAATGGCTAGAGTTTGGAAAAGGAATCAGATCAATTTCCTTTTAAGGATGTAGCCCCTGGCAAGTTGACTACACTCCAGTAGAAGAACACATGTCCAAAAATATTTGGACAGCACAAATTAACCTTGTTGAGGAGGGCAGACAGACATATCTATGGAAGGGTCATATGGAAAATTGAGGGGTGAATATAATTAAAACTTATTGGACAGAATTGTCAGGGAACTAATGTTTTTAATGTTTAAGCTGTATTGTGTGAGCCACACAACTTCTAGAGACCATTTTCCTACTTTCTGGAGCTTTTGAGATGGCACTGGTTCCTTTTTGTCAACAGCACAACCTAGAGTCACCTACAAAGAGAGAACCTCAATTGAGGAATTACCTTTCTCAGACTGGCCTGTAACCATATGTGTAGGACATCTTCTTGATTACAAATAATTGGTGTGACAAGGCCCAGTCCACTGCTAGGGGTGCCACTCAAGGGCATGTGGTACTGGGTTGTATAATCAAGTAAGAGAAGCAAGCCTTTGTCTGTGGACTATGCTTTGGTTCCTGACTCAAGCTTCTGGCCCCACTTTCTTTGATGATGGATTGTTGATATGGAAGTGTAAGCCAAATAAACCGTTTCTTCCCCTAAGTTGTTTTTAGCTGATGTTTTTCACAGCACAGAGACCAAACTAAAACAGAGGTTGGTACAAGCAATGTGAAACGCTACTTTAATGCAGCAGTGATTAGGAGTTCTTCCTGCTCTTCCAGAGGATTCCAGTTTTATCGTCATCACACACACATTGGATAGTTCACAACACCAGCTCCAGGGGATCTCTTGTGGCACTTGTGGGCACCTGCACATGTGTGGCATATACTCACACAGACACAATAAAAGGAAACACAAGCTGTTTTTATAAAGAAGAAACTTAATGTGTTTAACTTATTTCAAATAAAGGGTAAAGTTAAGTAAGCATTTATCTCTCTTTCCTTCCTGGCTCTGGATACAAAGAGCTGCTTCAATCTCTTTGATTTCCTCACCATGAGAGACTGCACCTTTGAACTATGAGCCAAAGTTGCACTCTCCTTTAAGTTGTGTCTATTGGGCAATCAAAGCAACAGGAGAATAAGCTAAGATAAGCTATGCTATTTTTTATTTTAATCAAAATATAATCCTTGTTCTTTTCTTCCCTCCAATCTCTTCCATGTACTACTTCTCTTGTTTCTTGGCCTCTTTCATGTGTGTGTGTGTGTGTGTGTGTGTGTGTGTGTGTGTGTGTGTGTGTGAGACTATTACACACACACATACATGCACACACACACACTCTCAGTCTGTTTAGTATTACTTATTTGTGTATAATTTCAGTACTGAATAAGCAATTATGGGGCTCATCCCTGAAGAAGGCTCTCCTAGTCAGCAGTACTCAGTTGCCTATAGTTCCTTGTCTGTGTGTGAATCCTCATAAGATTTCATCTTTCCCTGGTAGCGTATTGATTGGTGCTATACTTCTTCAGGTCTTGTTTAGGCAGCCGAATTATTGAGATACCATGACTGAAACATTCCTGGCATTTCTAGGAGAAACAATCTCACAGCAGATTTTCTGACTCTCTTACAATCTCTCTGTCCCGTCTCCTTTATGTTCTTTGAGCCTTAGCTGCAGGAGTTTGTATTGCAGAGGTATCAGCTGGGAAGCCATGATTGTTTCTCCTCTGCATCTTGACCTGTTGTAGATTTCTGTAATGGTCTCCAACTGTTGCAAAGAGAAGTTTCTTTGGCAAGGGGTGAGAGCTATATCTGTTGATATAAGGATGAGCATTTAGAATGCAGTTAGAAAGTATGCTGCTTTAGTCAAGTGGCAGTAATAGGTTCTCCTCTATGATCTATGACCCTACTAACTCTAGGTAGATGACTAGGTTTCCAGTACCAATCATGATTTCCCTCCTGTTGATTAGGCATAAAATTTAATTAGACAGTTGGTTATCACCAACATGAGTGCCACTATTGCCCCCTCAGTGTTCCCGTGTCACGGGATTCCTCCTGTGGGTCATAGGTGTTATAGACTATTAGTTGTTTCCCTCCTTCGGAAACTTGAATAGAAACTTCAGGTACGATTAAAAACTAATCTTCAAATAGGAACACTTCAAGGCAGATGCAGCTTAGGTTTGCAGTATCTTGTGTCCAAAGTTCACGGTGTCTTCAGCAATAGGGATTTACCTTCAACCCGTGGGAGCCAGCCAAGGACAACAGCAGTAAGCCAATATACTTAATGAACAAAACATTTTCAAAACTAAGTTTTATCTTCACTATTACTTTTATTTTTAAAATCTGAAGTTTATCCTAAACTTATCAATTATCCCATAAAAAGGTGACAGTGCACCCCCTTTCCCTTTTTGTCACAGTCCTTTGTGAAGAAATATCTTCTGGTAACTAGCAATGATGGTCTGTGCATGAAGAAGGTGTCTTGCAAAACACGAATCAACAGTCTTCTTATGAGAACCAACTTTGGGCTGGAGAAATGGCTCAGCGGTTAAGAGCACTGGTTGCTCTTCCAGGGTTCCTGAGTTCAATTCCCAGCAACCACATGGTGGATCACAACCATCTGTAATGAAATCTGATACTCTCTTCTGGCCTGTGGATGTATATGCCACAGAGCACTCATACATTAAATAAATACACTTTTTTAAAAAGAAGAAAAGAAAGAAAACTAGCTTTATGTTGTCCGTGTTCTGACCCAGCATTTTGAACTATTTTGAGCTGCTGAATTGTTTAGAAATCTCATTGTGCTTGTTGTGTGTCTTGAGTTCTCATTTTAATGAGAGTATCATTTTGGAGACCTGATGTTGTAATGTTGTAAACTTTCATTTTGCAAGAACTTCCATGTAGTTCTTCTATGGAATAGTGATAATTGTTGCTAGTTTTATATATATATATATATATATATATATATATA
>NW_021621323.1:17511409-17514209 GCF_004785775.1 Grammomys surdaster | reverse complement strand
ATACATATACATATACATATACATATACATATACATATACATATACATATACATATACATACACATATATATATATAGACTTTTAAGATGCAAAGCTTGGGAAAACCTTTTACCCAGATGGTGTCCTTTAAACAGAATCGGCGAGGATGCTAACATCCTCCAAATTTTATGTTTGTGTATTCCAAATTGTACTAGCATCATTCTCTTCAGCAAAGATAATTAGACAGGGTGCCTAAGTCAGTGCCTCCTAATCTAACAAGTAAGTGGTTTTGAACATTGGTAAGCCTTTAGAAAAATACTTCATTTTCAAATTAGTTTCGCCCTTGATGGTTTATATTGCAAACCTTTGTAGCTATTGTCAGTTGGCATTCTGCAAAAGTGTTTGCTTTTGTAGTTATTATTTTTATAAAACTTTATATTAATCATTGTCTGTTAACATTCCATAGAAGTATAACTTCTGACAAAGGAATCTGAACAAATACCTAGATGGTAGGAAAGCACTCACTGTGTAGGCAGCATGGACTCCAGGCCTGCCACTCCTTCTGTGTCTTAGCTGCTTTAAACTGGTCATAAAGACTTTATTAGCATTAATTTCTTAATACCTGTCAGTGATACCCACACACACCCCCATGTGAGATCAAATCATACCTACTAGGATAAGTTTTATCCTGGGGACAAGGGACAATAGAGAACAGACTGCCAGATGGTTAGTCACCAACGTCTTCAGAGAACATTGTTCAGAACCCAGGGGGATGTGTCATTTGAAGTGAAGTTGTACTGGGCATGGTAGCACTTGCTTGTAATCCCAGCATTTGTGACTCTGAGGCAGGAGAACTGTGAGTTAGAGTCCAGAATAGGCTTTATGGTAGCACCCTGTCTCAAATCAACAAGATGCATTTGCTTACACCAGTCCATCCAAGAGTAACTGAAAACCATGTAATTATAGAGAAATGGTTCTTACCTGACACTAGCTACATATCAACTAACTTGTACTTAACTCATAGGATTTGCTTCAGACACAGACATTGTGGTGTTTGATTGACAATGGCCTTCATAGACTCATATATTTTAATTCTTGGTCCCCAGTTGGTGAAATTGTTTAGAAAGGATTAGGAGGTGGGGTCTTGTTGGAGGAGATATGGGGTGATGCTTTGAGATTTCAAAAGCACAGGCCATTCCCAGTTAACATCCTCTGCCTCATGCTTGTGAATTAAGATGTAAGCTTCAGTTACTGCTCCAGACCATGTGTGCTGCTGTGCTCCCCACCAGGAGGGTCACAAACTCACCCTCTGAAACTACAGCCCTGCCAACCCCTTGCAATAAACTCTTCTTCCATAAGTTGGTCATGGTGTCTTATCATGGCAGTACAAAGCTAAGGCAGGCATATTCCAGTTCACCATTGATATGTTTCAACAAAGACGGTAGAGATGTAACTGGCCTGGCAGGGAAGAGGGTATTCCAAAGAGACACTGGTGAGCCTTCCATTTAGTTCTCAGACTGCTGAAACAATGGAACATAAGGAATTGGAATTTCTCCAGCAATATCATGGTAAGAGAAGGAAAACTTGGTACCAGCCAGAGGTTGAACTTGTTTCCTGGAAGGAGATTTCACACAGGTCTTGTCAGGCCACAGTGCACGATGAGAATGAAATCCGAACAGTGACGGCTGCATAGAGGGCAGTATCACACCATCAAGTGACCAGGACTTCATTACGGGTGTGTCTCACCTAATCTGAGTTCAGACCCCATGGATGGACTTGGGGGTTGGCAAAGTGTTGCTAGATTATTTTGTACCTCCTTCCAATGTGGTCACATTGAATAAATGTCTCTTATTTGTTTTTGGGTTTTGCTATTGTTTTGGTTTGATTTCATTTCATTGGCTTATCAAGGCTAGGTGTCCATGTTTATCTCCTGGAGTCTCTTGTTCCTAAATTGTTTGCTCAAGGTGAGACAGATATTCCTTTCTATGATGACCCAGCAAGGTCCTCTGTGCTCTTGTAGGAATCTTGTTTTTACAGGTGAGGTGCTCTGCTACCCTTCACTTTCATGGCCAGGCTCAGACTCATGTATCAGGCAGTCTTCTTAGACTCATTGTTATCCTGAGATGCCAGATTCCAAATCTTTCTCAACCAAGTCACCTCCTGAGGCATTTGAGCACCGACTGTGCCCTCCTGCTTCTGTGCACCCCTGTGCCTGCCCTTCTGGGGAGCCAAGGTGTTTTTCTAGCATCAAGCCCAAGAACGGACAGAGGCTTTCAGATGATCGATCCATCTTTGATCAGCTTCCAGATCTGCTGACAGTTGGTGCTGGCGATTTCATTGATCTCATTGGAATTCAAACAGCAACCAGGTCTTCATTTTGCCACAGTAGAGCACACCCGAAGCAAAGCCCCCTCTGAAGCCTGGGGCTGCAGCAGTGAAAGAACCAATGTATTTTTTTTTTTTTGTTAATGCCTTGATTTATAGCCTGCTTTGTTCTGTTACTGTAAAAACAATTTCTACATTGAAACAAAGAACATGGGGTAACCTGGGGTTTCTTAGGCCATGGCTATTCAAATCTGGCTCCAGAATAAACTATCTCTTATGCCCTTTGAAGAGAGAGCTGTATGCTTTTCATCAGGAGAGTTTGTGATACTTATTGATATCCCTTTTTTTCTTTCAGTATAGGAACTGAACTTAGGGTGACATGCAGACTAGGAGACTGTTCTACCCTGGGATTATCTTCCCATCACCATTATTACAGCTGATGTGTGAGCAAGCAGGGTATCTTCATGCTCTGTGGCTCCTCTGCTGACGTGTGAA
>NW_021621323.1:17465571-17511399 GCF_004785775.1 Grammomys surdaster | reverse complement strand
CTGACGTGTGAACAAGCAGGGTATCTTCATGCTCTGTGGCTCCTCTGGCCCAAGACTTTAAGAAAAATGTAAATATTATTCTGTCCTCATAAGTAGACATATGAGTTTTTGTTGCTGCCCTTGTTGTTGTTGTTGTTGTTGCTGTTGTCGTTGTTACATTTATTTGTTGTGTGTGTGTGTTTGGACCTAAGAAGACAGCCACATGAATCAAAGCCTGACCCCAAAGGTGAGGGGCGATGTGGTAGACTGTCTCACCTGTAAAACAGGATTCCTACAAGGGCACAGAAGACCTTCCTGTGAGGTGGCATCAGGTCAGAAGACAACCTGTGGGAGTCAGTTATCTCCTTTCCCCATATAGAAAATCATCAGGCTTGGCCCAAAGTGCTTACTCCCTGAGCCATCTAACAGATCCAAGGCATTTGATGGATAGAAACACAATGCATTATATGCTTAGAAGAGAAAATACAATTAATGATGACTAAGTAGATCACTACCACCACCACCACCATCATGACTGAAATGATGGAGATTTCAAAACCCATCCTAGGGATTCAAATGGAAGCTTTTAGGCTTAAGTAGATAAGTTTGGAGGCTGAAAACACAGCAAGTTAAGCCAAGACTGCTCTGCCTTCTACCTTAGGAAACTGTTGTAACTTCACCGAGATTCTGTGAAGGACAGAAGCAAAGTTGGCATTTTATCTGGTGTGAGACTGCTTAATAGTAAGTCATCAATTGTTTCTAGTGGCTATGAAATTGTTTCATAGAGTTTCTATAGTAACAGAGCAAAGCAGGCTATAAATCAAGGCATTAAAAAAGATACAGTGGTTCTTTTGCTGCTGTAGCTCCGGCCATGAGTATACTCAGGCTTCAGGTGTTCTTTCTGACTTATCATCTAAACAGATCCTAATGTCACAGGCACACAGAGCCTGTACTAAAACTCATCTGGGCCCACACAGCAAGCAGAACCAATCACCTATACTTGTCCCCTTTACCCATGTCACACTTCTCTTTGACCCTACATTAGGCATGATAATTACTAAAACCTTGGAACTCTCACCTTGCTCATCCCCCCTTAAGGTTGAAGACGCAGAATCATCCTACTAAACCAGCCATTCCCAGGAGTACCAATATCTCGAAGGCAGGGTCTAACACAGCCAAGATGAGAGCAACACTCTACAACAGAGGGGCTATGCTCAGAGGACAGAAGTCTCCATCGTATTTGTTTGTACTAGCTCCTTCCCCTCAAGTTGACAGAGGACTCACCAGCAGAATCAGAGTTGGGACTAGATCTGATTAATCATGCAGGATTTTTTTGACTGTCCTAAATTGTTTATTGGATATGAATTTTACAAACATCATGTGCATTAGTGGTAACAGTGGAGCTGGAGAGTATTGTGCCTTCTCCAGGCTGCACAGCGAGGACCTGTAGTGTGGTGGAACTTGTGTCCCTTTCCAGGGGCCGGGTGGGGTGGGGAGCTCTGTGCAGTGCAGAGAGCTGGCAGTATTGCCAGCAACTGGCCCTCAGAAGAAAGCCCATCATGTCAGACTGCTTCTTCCTCCGTAGCTCCTGGATGTATCTGCATGCACCCATCTTGGCTAACTTGATGGCTGCCGCCAGAGCAAAGGACTCATGCAGGATTCTTACACCAGTTCTTCCTCAACTTAAATCTGAAGCTCATACCAGCAGCTTGAAGATGAAATTGATGGGCCCTGTTCTTCCCAGTGTGTTTTGATTAAATCACCTCTCTATGGACTTTTAAAAAATCACTCCTAGTCTCTCTAATTGTACTGGAATGAGTGGCTGAGGATAGCCCTGTGGTTCCTGGAGCCTAGACATTTTACCCTAAAACCCTGGTTATACAAATACACTGGATTAATATCTAGGAGCAATCTGGGTGGCCTAGGATGCATAGCAGCCACACTATGGAGCGTCTGAGCTCAACATTCACTGTCAGGATTAAAGGGATAGTTGTCGGAAAGAAGCCTTGGAAGATAAGGGGTGGTGATCGAGAAAATCCCCGGGGATTTTCTCCTGGTAATGATTGCCAAGCGGTCTCAAAAGGGAAGAAAAGGCCAATGATGTTTTCATAGGAGAAAAAGCTGCAGTGCAGAGCTGGTGTCTGACTTAGCCCTCTGCCTTCCCTGCCGCCCGGGTTTACAGACTGTTCCTAAGCTGGGGCCAGTCCAGGTGAGAACAGAGCTGGCAAGTCTGTGGAGAAGATAATGCTGCTCCCGACAGGCAAGCGTTCTAGTGACCAATGTGTTCACCGGGGCAGTGAAGCATTACTTTGCCCCAAGCCTCTACCTTAGCCGCCAAGAGCTACACTCAACCTGGGTACTCAAAATAACCACCAGGTAACATCATGCCGTACGAGGGCTTTCCCATGGTCCCACCAGATGACAGCTCTCTGGCTTGTGGAAAGGCAGAGGAGAACGAAAGGGATGAAGAACTTACTGAGCAGTAACTGTGTGCCAACCCTTTCTGTTCCCTGTAATCACCTTGGGGAGATGTTTGATCCCATTCTTCATTGGGGAAGCAATGTAGGCAAGACTAGGTGACTAACGACAAGCAACATAGCTTCAAAGAGGCAGAAGGGGAATGTGATTGGGGCTCAAAGTCCACATTCTTCATCACTGTACTAGCACAGCATCATGAGCTGACTACCTGGCACTGGGAGGAAGAACACATCTTCTGTGCCTTGTCAGCCACAAATAGCAATTACAATTCACAGAACTCCCACACCATCATTCTTGACTTTAGACAAATGCCTTAATTTTTAGATTTAAGAGAATTGTTATATATGTCTTCTGCCATCTATAGGAAGAGTTGGAGGGTCGGCGAGATGGCTGTGTGTAAAAGCGTTTGTCATACAAGCCTGACAATCTGAGTTCAATTTGTAGTTCCCATGGTGGAAGGAGAGAACAGACTCCCAAATGTTGACATCTGACCTTCACGCACTCCATGAAACACACACACACACACACACACACAATGTAATAATGACAATAAAATAAGATGTTTTAAAGGAAGAGTTGGAGGTCACAGACATCTAATTAGAAGTTTTTCTCATGGGGGATCTTGATTTATGTATCTGTGCTTTGTTCTGCATCCATATCTCCTTCTTCCAAGTTACTCTCACAAACCCCAGCTCCACAGAAATCTACCATCAGGACTTTTGTTATCTCTTACACAGGGGGGAAAGGGCTAAGGTGAGTGTTTTATTGTTCAGATAATCGGAGTGTTTGCTAAAATCTGCTAGTCTCAGCACAAGCCTTTGTGTTCTTAGCTTCTCTGAGCACGACTGAGATATAGACTGCTCATAATCACCAATCATATTTGAGCCAGTTAATCATTCATTTGTCGAAAGGTTTCTTCGGAGTTTGTCTGGATTATTCTTAATAATCCAAAGTGGCCAATACTCTGTAGAAATGAATCCCTTTAAAAAATAGAGCTACATATCTATGCATATACACAGACACACACAGACGCACACACACAGACCCACACACAGACACACACGCACACCCTTCCTCATTAACAATATAACTATCATTTAGTTTTTAACTAAAAAAGAATTTTAAAAATTTTAGTGCTCACGAGATACGACTGCATCACTTTGAAGACCTGCTTTTCAGGACAACTCCATGGTAGAATCCAGCCTCACACAGCAGAGCTCCCTGGTGTCTGGCTTTCCAGGTCAGGAACAACTGGGCTAGGAAGGAAGAAGCACTCTCAGGCCACCAGCTATGCTCGCCCTGATCTAGCATGAGGAACACACATGTCTGTGTGCAAGCTGACTGATGGGGCGAGCTCTCCCACAAGTCTGCTTCGGGGAGACAGAGATGTACATTGTAAGAAAGGAAGTTTCAAACGGTACAAATATATACCTGCTGAATTACATTATGAAACATTTCCCACCAAAGTAATTTATTTTAACATTCATTTATTCTGTATGTATGTCTATGTACATTTTTGTGTGCGAGCCTGCCCCTGGGCTGTGTGAGGCACGTGTGTGTGGAGGTCAAAGGACAAACTGTGTCCAGCCTTTACATGACTCCTTGGGACCTGAGCTCAGGCTGTGTGGCTTGGATGGCAAGCACATTTACCCACTGAGCTACTTCCTGGGCCCTAAGTCGTCGTACTGCTAAATGGGGAAAAAAAGATTTCAGCACACGACATACAGATTTTAAAACATTTTTTAGAAAGGATGTGATTGCATTCCATGATGCTGATAAAAATGGCTCTCAGGATAGAGACAACCAGTTCTCCCGACTTGGCTGTTCTTACTTTTCTATATGTTCTGGCTTTGCTGAGAAAGGCCTCTCTCTGATGGTTTTGTGATCAAGAGAGGTGGAAAGCACAAAAAGAGTATTCTGGAAATGATTCCAGGAGACATTAGACAGGTTCCTCATCCACACAGCCCATCTAGCTGAGAGGCATGGAGAGGCATGCTTGTAAACGGCACGGCAAGCTCACATCCTTGCGCACTGCGCCTGTGGCTGCCCTTGTGACAGGTGGCCTGTGTGAGCTCCAGAGAGAGGCTGTGAGTTGGTCGTTGATTCCAGCACATGTGCCCTTTCTCCTTGTGCACTTTGGTCACTGTGGCTGCTGATTCACTTGCCCATGGCCTCCTAAAGGTTAATTGGCTTCAGATGAAGAAATGTTTATTTTAGATGACTTGAGTTGGCAGCATGATCTTCTAGAACAGGTGACAGAGTCTACAGGAGTCAGTGGCAAAATAAATTTTAGAATCAGGCTTTTCTGTTTTCCCCATGCCTCATAAAGCTTCTTAAAATGTTATCTTTTAAGAGAAGTAGAATTGTTATTTGATTCCATGCCATGAAGTTCCATATAGCAAGAATACCAGGCCTACAATAATGTGTTAGCATTTCACATAGCTGTGAAGAACCCTGTAAGATGTACATTCCTGCACATTCAAAACATGTTTTTTTTTTTTAAAAAAAAAAAGCTGGAACCCCCAGGTCATTAAATTAACTAGAAAAAAATATTGTGATTTGAACATGATTTTTTCAATCCTCATTTCTTAACACCTGAGATTAACACAACAAATATAAAGGAGGAAAAAATCATTTCTAAGTTAGAAGCAAAGCTTAATAAAGACAGGCTTATTTCAAAGTATGAGA
This sequence comes from Grammomys surdaster, assembly GCF_004785775.1. NCBI lineage: Eukaryota > Metazoa > Chordata > Mammalia > Rodentia > Muridae > Grammomys > Grammomys surdaster. The sequence continues at coordinate 17,506,254 of NW_021621323.1, read as the reverse complement.
GGAATAAAATTCACAGAAAAAGCTGCAAATTAACATAATAATTATATGAATATAATATTGTTCAAAGAATGTCTTGGGGTAGTTTTTAATCAAGGATGCATAAGATCTTTGCAATTGTAGAAACCGATTAAACTTGAAGAAATGAAGAATAAGTTTCAGTTTGGACCTGTACCAGGCCCGGGGGAGTATGGGAACAGGCCCAAACAATGCTGTTGGGAATGACAGGCCTGTCACATGTGAAAACTCACCATGTTTTCTTTCTTGGTGGCCCCTGCAATCCTAATAAAGCAGCCCTTCCACAATTGTAGACAATTACCTTTAATTTGGAAAAACTCAAATCTTAAACTCACAATTTTTCTCATGTGATCTGGGAGGTTTTGAGGAAGGTAAGAAATTTAAGAAATATCTGGGGCTTGGCGGGGAGAGGTAAGTACACAAGAGGCTCTCAGAGTCTTGGATAAATTAATCAAGAAGATGTCTTTGATAAATTAATCAAGAAAATGCCCTAGAGCAGGTGCTTCTCAACTGTCTTAATGCTACTGCTGTTATGAATCACAATGTAAATATCTGATACTCAGGATATCTGATATGTCAGGTCATGACCCACAGGTTGAGAACCACTGCCCTGGAGACATGTAGGCAAGCTAGTCTGATGAAAGCAATTTGCTAGTTGGGGCTCCACCTTCCCAGATAATTAGTTTGTGTCAAGTTGACAAAAACTAGCTCAACACATGACCGAATGGCTTCTTCAAAGCCACACACATCCTTCGATCCACTACGCTGGCAATTAGAATTCAACAGGAATTTGGAAGAAGAAACATATTCAAGCCACAGTAACCCCAGTAAACAATGTCCCACAGTTCTGCATCAGCACAGTTTTGAGTCACAGAGAGTCCAGTGGCAAATAATTTTTGTAGTGGTCTAAGAGCACAGATTCTGAAATGGACTTGGGGATGTGTAATGCCAGCCAGCCAGAAGGCAATGAAAATCACTTCATTAGAGAGAACAGCAATGACAAAACTCTTGTGGTGGATAGGAACAGAAAACCAGTAGAAGGGAGTGAACTTACGGGTCTAGTATCCTAGCCACTTATGAAGTCAGATTGATTAGAACAAGAAATTCCCAAATCCATTGTGACATGCTATCCATACAGTGAAGGAAGAGAATGAAAGACAGAGTCTGAGTAATGGCAGACATGCTAGAGTGCAAGCATCAGAGGTCTCCTGGGAAGCCCAGACACAAAACCAACACCCAAATCAAACAAAACTAAGGACTTGCCACCAAGACTTTTATAAAGACAGTAGGGCTCCAGACGCCAGATCCCTGATTACGACAAGTTTATTATGACATTGTCGGGACCTTGGTTGGAATGGGTAGAGGCATCCTACAGACTAGGTTGGAGATATCTAATCTGTTTGTACACAAACTTTGAAAGTCATCAATATATGGTACTGCTGGGGGTATTGCATTGACTTAAGTGAGAAGACAGAATGGGTAACAGGAACATTGCTGTCCTTGAGATGTTCTGTGGTAATGATCACTTGAAAGTGAGGGCCCAGGGCATCCTGGGAGAGAACACATCTTCCTGGTAGAAATGGAAATAAGATTCTGGTGAAGCAAGTAGAAGCCTGGTAGCAACACTTAGCCATCAGAATGAATAGCAAGGTTGAAGTGGCTGATGGGAAGCTCCACTGTGGCCATGACTGATGGCTGACAAACATGATAATCCCAGAGGTAAGACAGGTAAACACTGTGGTTCCCCACTCTCTAAGTCAGGTATTACAACCACCTTAAGAGACCTTGAGGGTATGAGAATGATGACCCATATTGTATCCCCATCTAATTAATCAGCTTGGCCACTACAGAAACTGAAAGGTCCTGGGGGATGACAGTCAACTAAAACAAAGCATCCCTCCACCCAAAAAGACGTCAACAAAGAAGTGTATAGAACATGATACCTGGACTAGTATAAATTTATAGTCTTTCTTGGGAATTTTGTTAGCTCTCACTTCCAAAGGACCTAGAAATTACATGCCTTAAAAATTCTTTTTTTTTTTTTAAAAAAAGGAAGATCTATATTTTAACTTTATGTGCATTGGTATTTTGCATGTATGTCTGTGTGAGGGCATCAAATCACTAGTAGCTGGATTACAGACAGGTTTTAAGTGCCTTAAGCTTCTAATGAACATCACATTGGCAAGCTTCATGTTAATGGGGCAGACAAGCAAGAAGTACTGAACGGCCAAATCTTTTAAGTTCAGACTCCATTTTAGAGAACTTGAATGCAGGCAAACTAACAGGCCTGTATCTAACATTAGTTTCCAAGTTACCCCCCAACAAAGCTGGAGCCTAGCTCCAGTCTCTAGGCTAACCCCCAATAAAACTTTCGTCTCCAGGTTACTCCTCCAGCAAATCTGCACTCCCAGGTTACAAGCCCGCCCCCTGCTTAATGACCACCAATGCAGAAAGAAACAGAAATGAAGTTTATGATATGACTCCCAGCACCATCCAATTATGTTAAAAGCCACAATAGCTTTCCAATTAGATGCTTGTACACTTACCACCTCCCTGCTCCCCACCGCCTCACTGCTTTCTATAAAGCCTTGCCCTGATAGATGTTCAGGGATCCTCCCCACCAAAAACCATCCTTCGTGACCATGACCAGTGGTGAGCCGAGGGGCTGAGGTAGCTGGAATAAAGACCCTGCTGTGAGTTGCATCAGATTCAGATCAGCCCCTGTCTTGTTTTGGGGTTCACTAACACTTCCCAGCTCTACATTACAAAGTGTTTGGGCAGCTTGCATATAATGCCTAAGGTCCAGAGGCAGTAGTAAATTGAGGGGTATATTGAGACAGTGCTTCAAAAGCGAAGAAGAGAATAATATTTTAACTCAGACCTCCCATGTTGAAGAAGGAAGCACACTACCACCACCACCAAGTGAAGCTCAGAGGAGAAAAGGGCCACACAACAGTGTCAGGCTGCCATGACTTAGCCCAGAGTCCTCAGCAAATGCTCTGATATTAAAGATGATCACAAGATTAAAAGAAATGCTCCAATGTAGGAATCATGATAGAGCTACTTAGGTTTCTAAAATGAGACCACATAACTCACACTGGGTCTCTATTTAACACCTCCATTTAAAAGACGGCTTTCAATATGTTTCTGGCAGATAGCAAAGACAGGGATCCTGACCATGGAACATTAAGGGACCATGGGGCCAGCTAAAGCCTTACATCGTGATCTGAGCTCTATTAAAGTAGTGACACTGACCCATAGGCGGTCCCTACCCTGCTAGGGATGATTGGTAGTCTTGAACAGTTTGGCTTGTCACAACTGAGAGGTGATGCACTTATCTAGTGGTGTGTGGAGGCAAGGGACACTGCTGAAGGGGAAAGAGGACACTCCAAACAGCTCTATGCCTGCTAAGATGATGCCAATCCCATTTTGAGAGCTGGAGCAACCCACATAATTTAATCACCTCCTCAAAGCTCTGCTTCTTCCTATCATGACAATGGTGATCAACTGAAGAAGAGGAGGAAAAGGAGGGGGGAGGGAGGGGGAGGGAGCTCAGAAGGTAAGGAAGGTTACTACTGGGCTAGAATTCACTGTGGATCTCTTGAAGATTACATAAAACACACCTCAAAGTCATCCTACCCAAAGGCAGAGAAGATTGGATACACACAAACCAATTCATGCTCAGTACTAATTGAGGGCCCCTGCTGGTGGCCTGATTCCCTGGGATTTCCCACACGCCCTGTCTACAAGGAGCTGAAGAAGCTTCTAAGGCCAAAGCAGTGCTCTCAAGCCAAGCAGTGCAGGTTCAGAGAAAAGACTTCCATTAGTCCTTTTTAAATACAGTGAGAGCCAAGGGGAGAGGCTATGTGTACTAGCCTTTCTAAATCAAGGGTGGTTAAAAATTGTACAGTGTTTAGCCAGGCCTTTAATCTCAGACTTGGGAGGCAGAATCAGATGAATCTCTGTGAGTCTGAGGTCAGCCTGGTCTATATAGTTAGTTCCAGGAAAGCCAGGGTTACATAGATGTTGCGCCCACCCTTGTCCAGCAAGGAAGACGCAACACATGAGCTCTTCTCCAAGCAGTTTACTCAGGAACCTTGAACAATCTTCTGACCCCGGGGGGGAGCATCTCCCAGCCTTAAGTACTCTAGGACTAGCCTACCCCTGTCTGCCACGTGGCAAAAGCAGATAGGCACACACACACACACACACACACACACACACACACACACACACACACACGGAGACAAGCCAGATCACCAGCCACAGCCAAATAAGGAGTTGTTTACTCCTAAGAGCACTCGTCAACAGGTGGCGGAAGGCAGAGACCGGCGCCATCTTAAGGGCGCAGCACTATGCGGCTCTCCACACATAGAGAGACCATCTTTCAAAGCACATACACACATATATGAATATATATATATTGCTTACTATATTATTCTTAATACTAAATACAGGTATTTTTATATAGTGTTAAAATGTATTCAGTAAATATATGAGTGGTTTTTGAATGACCAGTTTCCATCTTTATAGTGTGTTTGTTAGACATTGACTCCTAGAAGGAGCTTATTCTCACTGTTTCACTTAGTTCTTTGCACAGGTTGGCCTTCTGAACAAATGTGCTCTTTACAAAGCAGTGGGGACTCATCTGAAAAAAAAAAAAACAAACCAATACTCTTCAAACAGATAATTAAGAAGACAGCATGATATGAAACTTAATTCTACTCAGTGTGTGTATCTATTTTTATAGTGTATGGGCCATGTTTACGTAGTAAGTTTTTGGTAATTGTGGCTCCAGAGTTTATATGCCAGAGGCTAAGACAACCTCTTGAACTATTATTAAACTTACCATAAGGTTATATGGAGTCATCCCAGCTCTTCAATGGTCTGTGATGTTTTAGGGGACCAGCTGTGGGACTTCTTAAGCTAATGACTCCACAGATTTAACTCACTCCTGGCACTGGAGGTTTTACTTGGTGGTATAAGACATCTAGCTGGGCATTGCCTTTCACATTATATGGTGATTCCACTTAAATGTCTTTTAGATATATATACTCTATGAAGCATTTACAGTAGTAGGTTTTGATATGGCTTTTTAAAAGGCCTTGAGCATTTTCCTTCCCTATATTCCCTACTTTACCTTGCCCTCCCTCCCTCTTCCCCACTTCCGCTTCCTATTCCTGTTAGCTCTGTCTCTTTACAACACTATACTCTATTTCCCCTTCCCTAGAAGATGCCCCCATCCCTGCCCCTGCCCTTGATCTCTTACTGGCTTCCTAACCTCTGCAGTCGTTCAGATTAAAACACACATCTCTAAAGCTTAATGAGTAACATTGACATATAAGAGAAAACATGCAATACTTGTCTTTTGAGGTTTGTGTTACATCACTCTGGAAGATTAGCTCCAACTCTGCCCATTTACCTGCATTTTTTTTTAAATTTCACATTTTTTAATAGTCGAGTAATACTCCATTGTGTAAATAAATGTACCATAAAATCCTAGACAGAAGCAGCTCTATAAAATTTTCCTTTGTGTAGATGCTGAATAACAAATGAGGACATGACTGTTCCAAGGTTTGGTTGAGGAGGAAGAGAAGGAATCTATTGTAGATATGTGGGAGAGAATAGCCAGAGGCATCTGGAAGGATCCAGACTGAACCAAGCCAGTAGACGAACTGGACCATGAGAGGAGAGGGGTGGGGAGATGGGGGAAGAGAGAGAGAGAGAGAGAGAGAGAGAGAGAGAGAGAGAGAGAGAGAGAGAGAGAGAGAGAGAGAGAGAGACACAGAGACAGAGAGAGACAGAGAAGAGGAGGAGGAGGAAGAGGAGGAGGAGGAAGAGGAGGAGGAGGAAGAGTAAGGTCAGGGAGGCAAGGACTAAAGGCCAAGAGAGCTCCTTAACCAATAGCACACATAGGATCAAAAGAGAAGCCATAGACCAAGAGGCCAAGAGAGCACACGGGGTCTGATACACTGTGGCTAAAAATTATATAGGGCAGAGAAGCTGGCTGAAGGGAAGGAAGCAGAAGCCCAGCTCTTGGAAGGGGAAGGTTTTGGGTTGGGGGCAGATGGGATGTGCTGAGGGAAGCTACAGGTACTGAGTGATGTTGAGAGAGCTGGCCAGAGTCTGCTTAGTTAGATTAGTAGGCACCTCAGCCATTTGTGCCAGATTTCTTTGAGACTTAACACATGCTACATTATAGTTTCTAAAATCCACACTAAGCCAGCAGCTTTCCAGACAGCATTGACAGAGCAGGGTCATCCAACTGACCAATTGTAGACCATACATACAGAACAAGGTGGACAGAAGTACCTTAAGTATATGTTACAGATTTTGACCACTCAAAATCATTGGAACCTGTATCTTAAGTTTTTCAGCTTTTAAAATGTTTTCGTAACACTTTTCAAGACTACTTCAATAGCAAGACAAGTTTAATCCTTAGCACTAGAAAAACATTTCTTCCAAACTTTTTCCAAACTGAAAAACAACTCAAAGACCATCAAGCCACAGACAGTCAGACAGATAGACAGAGAAATAGACAGACATACAGACAGACAGACAGACACACACACACACAATTGGATATACAATTTAACTTAATCTTCTTTATCTTCTAGTAGCTGAAGGGTAATAAAATCATCATTAACAAAGAAAACAGAGAATTCATTCGTCTGAGGTCCTTAATTTTTTCTAAACAAGCCAGGGCCATCAGTCTGCATTCAAAGGTGGATATTTATTTACACTGACAACCAATCTACTGGAACCTAACTAATTTATCCTAACTGTAGGATAAACTGACTTAGAACGACTCTCAAAGGTTGCCCTATCAGTTAGAGACATTAGGGCAGAGCAGTTGGTGACAATGATCAAAAGGATAAAGCAACCCATTGTTACTGCTCTAGTTGTTGGGATGAATCTGGGAGTGCAGGGCCTTGAAATGAAGCAGACATGCAATGACCAACTTTACTCAGAGCAACTTTACTCAGAGACAATTTATATTCTGAGAGTATTCTCAGGATGAAGCAAGCTCAGATGAGCAAAGGTCACATGAGTTTAGGCTGTATACACTCGTGAAGACAATCCATTTGACAACAACATCTGAACAATAATAGTAAATGATGTGCAATCTGAAGTAAACCCATTCCTATTTACTACACCTGGGAGGGGCACAAAAGCACATTCCAAGAACAACCCATGTTTAGAAAGAACAGAGGTCACAAGACTCTTGTTTTCTTGGAGTTTTCTCACACGCTCTCAGAATCCTCCTCACATACTCCACTCATGGACTGTGAGAGCCAAAGTTATGTTTTAAGTCTTGATTACTGTGCCTAAGAGATCCATGAAACAAAACTGCCTCTAACCTGTTAACCCCTTGCCCAAAGACAGATACTTCCTGAAATGTTGTAGGCTATTATTTATGGGCGATAACAAGCTACATGTTTCTGCTCCTCTATCCAAGTTTGTTTGACCCAACTACACCAGATGTGCTTGGTCACATGTAGTGGGGAGGTACGTGGGCAGGAAGTACATCAGGATATATGCCTGCCTCAGGACATATCATTGGACCTGATGAGAAATATGGTGACCTATGGGTTTGTTTTTATAAGTAAAATGTGACTGGAAGCCATTTTCCGGGAACCTAGGAATAAACCTGGCCAGAGTCCATCATCTTGAACAGTACTTAATTAAAGCTTCCTTCAAATTTGCCTCAAAATTGTAGTAGTAATCTTAATCTCAACTGGTAGGATTAACACGGCCCATTACTTTCTTTAGTTTTACATACATAGTGTGTGTTCAGGGCCTACTAAGTGTTTCCTTTTTAAGTATAAACAGTTCTAGCTCACAGTCCTTAGTTTAGCTATTAAAATAGATCAATCATTAGTATTTAAAGATTGATTGTGTTTATTCTCCTTCAACACAGGATAGATGGATAGACATCTTTAATTTAAATTGAACTTTTTCTTTCTTTTTTTGTTGTTGTTTTGGGTGGATTGGGCTTCTTCTTTTTTTTTTGTGACTTTTTTTTTTCAAGATAGGGTTTGTCTATGCAGCTCTGGAACTTGCTCTGTAGACCAGACTGGCCTCAAACTCAGATATACCTGCCTCTTCCACACAAGTACTGGAATTAAAGGTGCGTCACCACAGCCTAGCTTGAATTGAACATTTTCACTGAAAACAAAAATCTCTTAGTGAAAGAGAAAGAAGAAAATTAGAGACTAGAGAGATAGCTCAGCATGTAAAGCGTCTACCTTGCAAATGCAAAGAACTAAGTTCAAATCCCCACAACCCACACAATGTCAAACAACAGCATACATCTGTAATTTCATCATTCCTATGGTAAAATGGAAGGTGGTATCAGGAGGCTATGGGGAAGCTCAGGCGTGCCTCGCCTGATTTACACAATGGCAGAACAAGATACCCTTAAACAAGATGGAAGGTGGGGAACAACAAAGGGCCAAAACAGGTGTAGTGGCACAATTACATTCACACACACAGTTATGCACAAACCCATGTACACCCAAAATACACACAGGTACATGCACTATATAAGAAAGGGTAAAGAAAACATTAGTTTACATTTCAATTAAGCCCCATAGATTGTGGTTTTTTGACTTATAATTAGGGAATGATTGGGTTGAAGTCATTAAGGAAAGAGTTCCCATTTTAATTAGTCTGTTCCCCGAGTAGAAACAGGTCTGAAGAGGCACATTTTGACTGAAAGGGTACAGATCCTGGGAGAAAATTTCAGTGTCTGATTGACCACCTGTTTCAAATGTTGACATCCCACATAGATGAACTAAGTCAAAGGGAACACTGTGCTCAGATGTTACAGCAGATCCATAGTGTCCAGGCATAAGCAGTACCCACTGTTACCCAGGACAGCAACCTAGGGCACTCCTCAAAGTGGCTTTCTTTATTCAGTCTTATTTCCATCATCTGAATTTAGTCTTTATTTCCCAGTAAGGTTATAATAATGTCTGACTAGCTCCACCCAATGAGCTCCTCAAATAGTTTTATATTTTCTAAATTACTCATGCTCATTAGCCTGTATTTTTATTTTTTTAAAAAAATATATAAAGAAAGTAGGGGCTCAGGAGTTGCTCAGTCTGTAAACTGTTAGGCACGCAAGCATAGAATCTGAGTTCAGATCTACAAGACCTATATAGAAAGTCAAACGTGATAGTGCGTGCCTATAAGCCCTGAAGATCACTGGGCAGCCAGCCTAGCCAAATCAGCGAGGTTTCAAGTTCAATGAGTATCTCTGTAACAAAAAATAAAGACTCTCCCTTATGAATATTGATGTAAAAATACTCAATAAAATTCTAGTAAACCAAATCCAAGAACACATCAAAACAATCATCCATCATGATCAAGTAGGCTTTATCCCAGGAATGCAGGGATGGTTCAATATTCGGAAATCCATCAATGTAATCCATTATATAAACAAACTCAAAGAAAAAACCACATGATCATCTATCTCACTAGGTGCTGAGAAAGCATTTGATAAAATTCAACATCCCTTCATGATAAAAGTCTTAGAAAGATCAGGAATTCAAGGCCCATACATAAACATAGTAAAAACAACATACAGCAAAACAGTAGCCAACATAAAACTAAATGGAGAGAAACTTGAAGCAATCCCACTAAGATCAGGGACTAGACAAGGCTACCTACTCTCTCCCTACCTATTCGATATAGTACTGGAAGTCCTAGCCAGAGCAATTAGACAACAAAAATAAGTCAAAGGGATACAAATAGGAAAAAAAGAAGTCAAAATATCACTATTTGCAGATGATATGATAGTATACTTAAGTGACCCCAAAACTTTCACCAGAGAACTCCTAAACCTGATAAACAACTTCAGCAAAGTGGCTGGTTATAAAATCAATTCAAACAAATCAGTAGCCTTCCTCTACATGAAAGATAAACAGACTGAAAAAGAAATTAGGGAAATGACACCCTTCACAATAGTTGCAAATAATATGAAATACCTTGGTATGAATCTAACCAAGCAAGTAAAAGACCTGTATGACAAGAATTTCAAGTCTCTGAAGAAAGAAATCTAAGAAGATCTCAAAAGATGGAAAGATCTCCCATGCTCCTGGATTGGCAGGATTAATATAGTAAAAATAGCCATCTTGTTAAAAGCAATCTACAGAATCAATGCAATCCCCATTAAAATACTAACCCAGTTCTTCACAGAGTTAAAAAGAGAAATTCTCAAATTCATTTGGAATAACAAAAAACCCAGGATAGCGAAAACTATTCTCAACAATAAAAGAACTTCTGGAGGAATTACCATCCCTGACCTCAAGCTGTACTACAGAGCAATAGTGATAAAAACTACCTGGTATTGGTACAGAGACAGGCAGAAAGATCAATGGAATAGAATTGAAGACCCGGAAATGAACCCACACACCTATAGTCACTTGATCTTTGACAAAGGAGCTAAAACAGTCCAGTGGAAAAAGGACAGCATTTTCAACAAATGGTGCTGGTTCAACTGGAGGACAACATGTAGAAGAATGCAAATCGATCCATTCTTATCGCCTTTTACAAAGCTCAAGTCTAAGTGGATAAAGGACCTCCACATAAAACCAGATACACTGAAGCTAATAGAAGAGAAGGCGGGGAAGAACCTTGAATACTTAGGCATAGGGGAAAACTTCCTGAACAGAACACCAATGGCTTATACTCTAAGATCAAAAATTGACAAATGAGACCTCATAAAATTGCAAAGATTCTGTAAGGCAAAGGACACTGTCAATAGGACAAAACGTCAACCACCAGATTGGGAAAAGATCTTTACCAATCCTACATCTGATAGAAGGCTAATATCCAAGGTATACAAAGAACTCAAGAAATTAGACTCTAGACAACCAAATAACCCTATTAAAACATGGGGTGTAGAGCTTAACAAAGAATTCTCAACTGAGGAAACTCGAATGGCTGAGAAGCACTTAAAGAAATGTTCAACATCCTTAGTCATCAGGGAAATTTAAATCAAAACAACACTGAGATTCCACTTCACACCAGTCAGAATGGCTAAGATCAAAACCTCAGGTGATAGTAGATGCTGGCGAGGGTGTGGAGAAAGAGGAACACTCCTCCATTGTTGGTGGGATTGCAAGATGGTGCAAATACTCTGGAAATCAGTGTGGCGGTTTCTCAGAAAATTGGGCATAGCATTACCTGAGGATCCAGCTATACCACTCCTGGGCATATACCCAGAAATGCTCCAACATATAACAAGGACATATGCTCAACTATGTTCATAGCAGCCTTATTTATAATAGCCAGAAGCTGGAAAGAACCCAGATGTCCTCCAACAGAGGAATGGATACAAAAAATGTGGTACATTTACATGATGGAGTATTACTCAGCTATTAAAAGCAATGAATTCGATAAATTCTTAGGTAAATGGATGGAACTAGAAAATATCATCCTGGGTGAGGTAACTCAATTACAAAAGAACACACACGGTATTCACTCACTGATAATTGGATATTAGCCCAGAAGCTTGAAATACCCAGGATTAAACTCACAGACTACATGAAACTCATGAAGAAGGAAGACCAAGTATGGGTGCTTCTGTCCTTCTTAGAAGGAGTAACAAAATACTCAAGGGAGCAAATATGGAGACAAAGTGTGGAACAGAAACTGAAGGAGGGTGTGTCTGGAGACCATTCCACCTGGATATCCATCCCATGTGCAGTTACCAAAGGTAGACGCTGATGTGGATGTCAGGAAGTATATGCTGATAGCAGCCTGATATACTGTGTCCTTAGAGGTCTGCCAGAGTTTGACATATACAGAGGCAGATGTTCACAGTTAACCATTGAACTGATCAAGGGGGTCCCAATGGAGGAGTCAGAGTGAAGACTGTAGGAGCTGAAAGGGTTTGCAACCCCATGAGGAGAGCAACAATACCAATGAACCAGAGCTCCCAGTGTCTAAAACACCAGCCTGGGAGCACTTAGGGAGGGATCCATGACTCCAGCTGTCAGGGATGGATGTAAGGGAGGATGGTCCTGTCAGGCATAGGTGGGAGAGGAGATCCTTGGTCCCATGAAGGCTGGATGCCCCAGTGGGTGGGAATTCGAGGGTGGGGAGGAGGGAGTGGTGGGGTATATAGGGGCACATCAGCAGAGAAGCAGGAGGAGGGGTATGGGATAGGGAGTTCCTGGGTGGGGGTGGGTGGGAGAATGAGGTAAGGGGATAACATCTGAAATGTAAATAAAATATCCAATAAAAAAATTTAAAAGAAAAGACTGAAAAACATTGACCAAAGTCATTCATCACCCAGCTCTGCAAGCACATAGGCACTAACAAGTACATATATCACATATGTATAACAACACACACACACACACAGGAACTTCTAAAGATAAGAAAATGTTGATGTATTGATTTTTGCTTATTTTATTTATTTATTTTTTTGTTCTGAGATAAGGTTTCTACTATGCCCTTGCTGGCCTGCAACTCAGTATGGAGCCCTGACTCACTTCATAAGGAGCCAGAGTCCTTTGTACTCTGTCTTTGTCATTTAGATAGTTTCTGAGCCATCTATCTTCAAATACATTTCTTCGGGTGAGCCTGCAGATAGGAACTCATCAGTTAAGCGGTAAAGTAGGTGAGGAGTCAAAATATTATGCTGGGAAAATAGGACCTTGTACCATAGACGATAGTCATATAGAAGATAGTGATGTCTTAACACATTAGATGATCAAACACTGACAGTGTCCTGTGAATGGAAATGGATACATTTTTTTTTTAACACAGAAATGGGTGAAAGAATTAAGACAGAAGTAACAGGTAGCTTTAAACCTGAGAAGGTGTAAAGTTAGGGGAAGAGTAGCGAGATGGTTGATTCCTCCTCCTTTCCTCCCTGTGGACATCTCTGAGGAAAGGGTAAAAGGCTACAAAATGACTAAAGGTGCACACCTAGTTGTAAAGCAGAAAAATACACAGAAGTCTTGCCAGGCAAGACTGGGGTGGGACTAAAAACTATGAATGTGTCATAGTAACACCATCATTAGGAAAAAGCACAAAGAAGTGGTTTTGTTTGATTTTTATTGGCAACTGGATACTGATTAGGGTAGAGAAGGCGTACAAACCCAGAAGGGGCTCTAGCTTGAGGGAGAACAGCTGACTGACATTTTTTTTGACATTTTCTTCAGACTGTTAAAAGCAAAGATTAATTAATCTCAAGTCACAGGAAAAACCCATGAACAAATCAAACAAAGCAAAAGTGGCTTGCCAAGGCAATTCTGTTTGTAAAATGGGTGTGCTGGGGCCCAAGCCTGGCCAGCAAGCACACAGGACCATGATGGCTGCCATTTTTTATCTCTGCCCTAGGTGGTGACTCTATGTCACACCCTTGGCAAGAGCTCGACTTTGCTCTCTGCCTCAATTTACTAAACAGGGAAAGAGGAGGGCTCAGAAACTATGAATTCCTGCTGGAACTAATTATCTTTTATAGAAATTTAACACCTTTTTTTCTTATAGAGCCAAGAGCTGATAATTGTGGAGAAAACAAAAGAACTGAGAAGACCAAGCGGTGGGTGTAGCGGCCTGCACTAGCCGGTGTGTGAGAACAGTGACTCATCACAGGGCACAGTGTTGGGTTTAAGGAGGTAAAGCACTGAGGTATCAACGCAGAGTGTGGAGTTAGGGAAGTGATGTGGCTTATCTGGGGTCGGTCAAGATGATGGCACACTGGGGTTTTCAGTAATAGGAGACAGATAAAATTAGGCATAGACAGTTGATAACTTCAGGTAGTGCAATATGTAGCCAAGATACATGAGATAAGATGGTAGCTAGAAATGCTGAAACAGGTTGGAAGATAATAGAGCAAGATGAAAGTGGATGTAAAGGAAAAGGTCATATATATATATATATATATATATATATATATATATATATATATATATGAAATATATATATATGAAAGGTGTATATGTATGCAATGTATGTGTGGTGCATGTATTTGTGAAATATCAGTTAGTATGGATAGTGAGAAGCTGTGATTTGCAAACCCATCCTTGCCATCTGTGATGTAAAGCTCTTAGGGGATACCTGCTATCTACATTGCTTAAAGAGAACTCATCCTCAGGACAGACTCACACCATGGAGGAGCCACACTTCCGCAGGCATGATCATTCAACTTGGTGGATGTGCCTGGAATTCTATCCCTTGGGAAAGGAGGCAAGAAGATCTCAAGTCCAAGACCCGATTGACCTACACAGCAAAGCCCTGTTTCAGAAAAACAGAAGAGGAAAAGAGAAAAAGAGGAAAAAAGAAAAGAAGATTGACATTTTTTGAATAACAAGTATGATGAATCCTCCAAAATCACGATTTTGTTAAGAATCAGGGAAGCATCCTTTTCATTATATTTTAGACATCCCTGCATACTGCCAAACCCATAGTCTTTGAAAGGAATCCAGGCAACCATTTCAAACTCAGAAACATAAATGAAACACGTTTTAAGGGTCTGTTAACACAGAATGAGCTAATGTTTGTTGGCAGACTTTAGAATGCCCCGTTTCCCATTCTCTGCTAGGAATGCACAGTCATCTTAGAATTTCTCAGTCAGTCCAACCCCTTCTGCGTCTCCGTTAGACTTTGATATGTTAAAGCTGGACAACATGGGGTAAGAAATAGAATCCATACATTGTGAAGTAATTATACCATGCCTTATAATGCCTTATAATGCCTTTTTTCTTCTAATATCACTCAATGTGTTTTTTTCTCATTATCCAGTGAGGCAAAGGGATTTCTGTGAGATTCTAAAGGTCAGTCATCTGAGATAAGCTTGGGACATCCTTTTTCCCTTGCTGATGACATCTCCGGGTATCATGATAATGATATTTGATTGTTATCATGAATCTACCATTTGTCGTTTGGGCTATGGTGAGACCTTTATACCCAGGCTAGGGAGAGTTATCTGATTCACCCTTGGCAGTACAGAGCAGGCTCAGAAGAGCAGTCAGAGGACATGCTGGAGCACCCTGGGGTACACAGTGAAGACTGGAGACCTGCTGTATGCGCAGTTGATCTGTGTTAAGCAATGTGTTTTCCACCCTCCTTTGGAGACGTGGGTATGAATCAGCAGACTTTTGCTAATTTCCACTTCTTCCACTCAGGAGGGTGAGAACTGCGGAACTCAGAGAGAGGGCAACTGAACCCCATAGTCTCCATTATATCTGCAGCCACACCCCACACTTCCCCAAACCCTAAGATGCAAAGTTTTATATAAGAAAGGGAAGCTGGTTCAGTCTGCCAGGGAAAGTATATAAGGAAAATGTTGTGCTGCCCACAGGTCTTATATAATTATTTTTTCCTAAGTAGAATCTAGTGAGCAGAAAGATTGTATGGAAGTAAAACTAGAGAAGAGTGAATGGTAATGGGTATTAGGAGTGCAATAGTAAAATTTGCTGGTTTGTTTCTAAAATACATACTTACTTTCTTTAAATTATATCATATTTCTATTTCATTGGCCAGAGAGTTTTATATTATATCTATAATAAAGATTGGTTCTATTACCTATAAGCTTTTAAAAATATACATTATTCTATTTTTTAATTATGTGCATATATATGTCTGAGGATTTGTGTATGTGAGAGCATAGGTGCTCACAGAATCCAGAAGACAGCATCAGATGCCCCAGAACTGGCATTATAACCTACCTGGGTGCTAGGAATCAAGCTCGAGTCCTCTGTAAGAGCAGTGTGTGTTCTTTTTGCTATTGTACGTATGTTTGTTTGTTTATCTGTTTGAGACACAATCTCACTACAAAGCCCTGTGTGGACTGGAACTTGATATAGACCAGGTTGGCCTCAAACTCACAGAGACCCATTTGTCTTCGCCTCCTGAGTGCTGAGATTAAAGGCACGTGCCACCACATGAGCTACAGCATGTGTTACTAACCACTTAACAATCTCTCTGTCCTGTGGCTTCTTTAAAAACAATTGACTTGTTTTTTGAAAATTGCAAACTTTTACACAATTTGATTCAAACACTTCACCATCATCTCCCTCCAACCCCTCAATGGTCCCTAATTCTGTCACCCTCCCAATTTCATGTCGTCCACTGTTGTTATTATAATGCCTGCTGCCCATACACCCATGGATACAGGTCTACCTATTGGAGCATGGGTAATCTATTAGCCAAGTCCCCAGAGGACAGTGACTCTCCCTCCCTCAGCAGCCACCATCATCCATTAGCTTCTAAATCCATGAATCTCTGTAAGTAGTGGATTGCCTGAGAAGCCTTTTCATAGTCTTTAGCACGTAAGCTCTTCCAATAATTTGACATTGCAACATGACTACAGTAGTCATTCATGAAGTTCATGATAAGAGAGCTGAGCTATCAATGTATCAAAAACACTGCAAAAACAATCCCATAATGTTTTAAGTTAAATTTACAATTTTAAAGTGTGAGGCATTCATAACTATTGTGGAATACATGGGCCTCAGGTTAGACACACCTTCCAGAGCAACTCATGAACTTTCCAATTTCCTTCCATATTAAAAACGTGCTATGTTTGTGATGCTTCAGAAATGATAATGCTTTGTTATCTCTGAAAACACAGACAGCCTAGATGGTTTTATTAAATCCGAGGCTATGAATGAGGAGAGTGCTCCATTGTTAGAATCCTCCCCCACCCCTGCTTGTGTTCTGACATCTTCTGCTTATGGAGCTAGTAGAAGGTAGTTTTCTATTTAATGTGCTCATTTAATAAGAATAAATACAGCAATGTTGGGAGCAGACAAAAGGAATCTGTCTTAAGGACTGCCTTTTTGTCTTCAGACTCCATTTTATCTAAGCTGATCAACTCCTCTAAGCAACAATAGTTCCCCAAAACACAATGCGTGTTCCTAACAACAGAAGGAACAAATGAGTTTGATTTGTTGGGCAAAAAGCTTATATTCAATGTCAGCTGACAATGATGGAACACTTGGGAAAGTCCCTAATCCCTGAGTTTAGATTGGTGAAAAATTTAACTGTAATTTTTAGCTCAGATGCTTGTGAGCTTTATGCGTATAAACCCTCTTCAGCTCCTACTCAGGGATGCCAGAAGAAACAAGGCTCCCAAGTCCTTGTCTGGTGGCCCTGATCGATCATCAACTCTGCTTATATGGTGGGAATAATAAAAGACTTTGCTGTTTCACAAGCCCAATGTTGTATTCTTTCCCCATCCTCATGGCGCAGTGTGACAACATAACTTCACCAAAACCATGGTGCCCATTGGACAACAACCAAAATTCTAAAATGTGATTCTGTTCCCCACTGTAGTGTTCAGATTTCCTGGACTCTTCTTCCCCTGATCTAGAAGGAAATTTCAGCTTCTTTGCTACCCTGAGTTAATAAGACATTCTCTGAGCACAATCATTCATAGTAATCGTCTCTTTTCAGTAGCTGACCTCTGAAGACTAGTTAACAATCAAGACTTCCTTCTTCATGCTGCTACAGGTTTTTCCTCTTCCAGCACAGGCCTCTATAAGCTGATCCAGCAGCAAAAGAAGGGACAGATGTAGATTCTAGCTATTCTCTCTTGCCTCCACCCCCTCCCCCAACACACACACACTGGGCAATGGTTTCTGATTCTTCCTAGTTTGGAAATAACAGAAATTGAGGAAAAAATTAAGTAGCATACATAGCATTTGGCTTTTGTTCTCTCTCCACATGGCAGATGTTAAACACTGATCCTGAGAGTTATGTGTGAAGCAGCCATGTGGGCTACTTTGTGTGTTCTTTCTTCCATCCTTCCAATCCCCTAACGCTAGATAAGAGAGACAAGGATAGCGAGGAAAGGGAAGGAAAGAGATCCTTTAATACAGTCAGGGGTCAGAAAGGGGCTGATGTTATTGTTAGACTACTCTGATGACTACGGGCATCACATTTCTTGGGACAAGTTTGATCTTCAAAGTCAGGATATCTAATTTCTTCTCTTCCTCCTCTTCCTTCTCCTCCTCCTCCTTCTCCTCTTCTTCCTCCTCCTCTTCTTGTTTCTTCTTTCATATGACTACTTAACAAACCCAAACAGCAACAACCAACCATCTGCAGCTGGTAAAATCATACCCCAGCTAGAGCACGAAGCAAATCATGGATAGCTGATTATGTCAGTCTGAAGCAGCCCTATATACCACACCAGGGAACTAAAATAAAAAGACATCTCCATAGTATTTCTGTGTTTTTTGAAAAAAAAAAAATTCCAGAATTCTCACTACACAGCCACATTTTTACCTCTTGAGAATTTGTTTAGTGATCTATCATCCTTCAAGATAGAAAAAACAAATCTCATGATTCCCAGGGCATCACACAAGTATGCCAGGAACCAGGGATATTTCTACAAACCTCTGATAACCCTAAATACAATGCAAAAGGGCATATTAGAAACCATAACTTGAACTAACCAACATTGATTGGCATGTGTTGCTCAAGGTTGGCATGGGAGGAAGGAGGAAAACTGGATTTGATTATGCGTGAATTGAAATGTCATGCTGAATTCCTTAATTTGCAGAATTTACTCACAACAATCAAGAATAAAATTATTTTAAAAATAAAGAGCTAGCTGATGTGTAAACATTGAAAACACATTCAGTGAAAAGATTCAAACATAAAAATACCACCTATTATACAATTATATTTGTATTAAATATAATTAATAATTATAATTAATAATAATTATTTAATAATATTAAATAATAATTAATAATAATAGAGGTAGAAAGTGGGTGAGAACCTAATGGTCTAAAAATAGAAAATGAAAACCCACTGCTAAAAATGTATGCAGTTTCTTTTAGGGATAATGACACAATTTCAGAATATGATAATGGTGATGTTTGGGCAAACAGTTAATATACTGAATTTTAGATTAATTTTATTTCAATAAAATAATCTTAGGAATGTGATTACTCCTAATAAAAGTTCCTAATAAAAATAAATTTTTAGTTCCAATAATCACTCAAATCTTAACTTTGAAATTACATTTGTGTATAGTTTTGTAAGGCTCCTGTGAAAGGCTTGGGGTATAAGTTTCATGTCCCAGTAGTTTGATGTATGTTATAAATTGTATCAGCTGCTACATAGTATGCACTTTGAACTTGTAAATAGAAAACTATCTAGAGGATTTTGTTGTTGTTGTTGTCTGGTTGGTTTGTTTGGTTTGGTTTATCGACTAATTCATTTTTGTTGTCTGTTTTTTGGCTGGAGTAGAATTCCCTATTAGACCAGCCTGGAACTGCCTGCGTCTACCTCCAGAGAGCTGGGATTAAAGGTGTCAGCCATAACACCTGACCCTAATTCTTGAACTGAGAATGCCTACATGCTGTAGTTGAAGACAGAGTAGGTATGATTATCAAATTTAATTCAGTTGAATCTCAAGAGTAGATTCAAAGAAAGCATGGAAAGAGAAACTAAAGGGGCCTGGCATGTAAAACAGTTACGTTATCTCTTGAACTTTGAACTTCCACATCACAGTATGAATTGGTTCGAAGATAAGAAATACAATAAATTCTCTCTAGCGCACAAGACTGAACGTCTGCTTTCCTAGAGGCACACACAACTGAGATCATGGCATTCGATGGCACTTGGAAAGTAGACCGGAATGAGAACTATGAAAAGTTCATGGAGAAAATGGGTAAGGACTGGCATCCTTTCTGTTTGCTTTCTCCTGCCTGTGTAGTTACTGAATGACTTGGGATGTGGTAAGGCTCAAGGTGTGATTGCTCAAAGCCAGGAAATCCGTATTTGCACTTCCTGCCTTAGGAAAAGCATCCTGTCTCCCTAGGGCAAGTCCTGCTCATTTTTCACCAAAGAAAGAGCCACCTGTGGTCTCTTCCCACCCCTTCCCTTGCCTTGCACATGTGTAATTGAAAACTGACATGTTTGTGCTCATTTAAAAAAGAATATTACAGTGAGTTATGATAATTTCTAGAGCTTAAAAAACACTGGATTATAGGGGATTTAAAAAGCAAGGATCTTTTAATAAAGTAAGAAAAGAATTTTATCAAAACAGCTTGAACAAATTATATGTAATTCTTTTCTCTGACTTATCTAACTTTAAGAATAACCATTAAAAGCTGTATATTCTTCACGGAGGTGTAATTTAACTATACTATAAATGTCTACTAATATTCTGGCAGCTTACAGTACAAACTGGGCAAAAATATGTTCCATTTCTCAAAATAAAGCCTGAATAAATTATTTCTTTTACTTTAGGGATCCTGCATTGAAGTTTACAAAATTTCATATTATAATAAATTAATCATAAAATTTCATAATAATTTCTCTGGCATAGGCCAATGAGGAATTCCACAAAGAGTCAATATAATTACGAGGCAAGCAAACCATGGTGGTGTACGGCAGGAATCTTTACAGTCTTGAGAGTGAAAAGAGAGAATTGTGAGTCATAGGCTAGCCTGTGCTAGGCAGCAAATTTGAAGCCTGCCTGGGCTACATACCAAGACCCTGTTTCAAACAACAACAACAAAATAAATAAATAAATAAATAAATGCAATTTTGAAAGCAAAGTAATGTTAGAAATTAATCCTTAGACCTCAGCTTGTGTTTCTTTAATATATGAATATACCTTTTAATATTTCATTTGACATTGCTGAAATTTGGCTGATCATTGAAGCAAAAAGTTTGTTAATCTTGTTAATGTTATCCAGGGCTAAGGCGCTACAGTTTGTGGCTTCGTTTACAATTTCTTACTTTGGAAAAGCAGCTTGAACATCCTCTGGATCTGCCAGAGCTTCCCCGTTTTTCTCTAGAAGCATTTCAGTGTTGCTGTGTGTATATGACACTATTTGCTCTTTCTTCCTCACCTACAAAATAAAGATGAGCAAACCAAAACAGAGAAACCCTTTTGGTGATATCCTGACTTCATGACCTCTCCAATCTCTCTCCTTTGCAGGCATTAACATGGTAAAGAGGAAGCTTGGTGCTCATGACAATTTGAAACTGACAATCACACAAGAAGGAAATAAATTCACAGTCAAAGAATCAAGCAACTTCCGAAACATTGATGTTGTGTTTGAACTCGGTGTCAGCTTTTCCTATAGTCTAGCAGATGGAACAGAACTCACTGTAAGGCATTTTTATATGCATTCTTGATTTTTTTTTTTTTTTACCAATACAAAGTGGTTTATCTCATGGAATGGTGCAGCTAATGCAAACCTTCTTCATTTACTGACGAGGACAATGAAGTCCGTTCATGTCTTATATTAAACACATTGGAAAAATATTTAAATGTGATATTTCATTATGATACACATCTGTGAAAAGGCTATATTGAATATTAAGACTTAGACTAATCCGCTCAGATTGACTGAGTGTAAGGATAGTCTCAAGGAAATGTAAAGTTCTGTATTTTCAACTCTCCATGCAGGTGGACCACAAGCCTTTTAGTGTTCATGATATTCAAACTTAGTAACTGCTTTATAAATGTTCTTGAACAATAAAGGCGAGGGATGTAGCTGAATCTGGAGACTGCAGCAAGCACAAAACCCTGGGTTGAGTTTCCAGCACCATATAAAAACTGGCCATGGTCACAAGGCCTGCAATCCCAGGACTTGGGAACTGGAGTTCATGAAGTCAAGCTCATCCTCAGATACAGACTAAGTTTGAGGCTAGCTTGGGCTACATGAGATCTCATCTGAAAACACATGCTCACATACAGCGCTCTTTTCTGACTTTTGGAAAACTGCTCTGTCATTTCACAGTCTCCATAGATACGAACGGAGGTAACATATTACATCATACCATCCATAGGGTTACTGTGAGTGAAGGTCGGTCTGTAAAACTGGAAATCATGCTAGATACATCTAAGACTATAATAATTGCTGCTTTATTATTGTGACACAGGGGACCTGGAATATCGAGGGAAATAAACTTATTGGAAAATTCACACGTGTAGACAATGGAAAGGAGCTGATTGCTGTCCGAGAGGTTTCTGGTAATGAACTAATCCAGGTAAGTTGTAAGAAACACTAGAAAGTACATTCCAAAGACAAAAGTGATTATGAGTAAGAATTTTGATCTTTTCATGTATATGTATGCATATATATGTATATGTGTATATGCACATATATATGTGTGTATATGTGTATGTATATGTATATATAGCAAGAAATATATATGGCATTATTTATTGAAGAGCATATGTATATGTATATGTATATGTATATGTATATGTATATGTATATGTATATGTATATGTATATATCAATTCCAATTTTAACAAAAACCATAAATGCCTACAACCACAAATGTAATTTTAATGGTTCTATCCTACACCTTCATAAAATGCTGCTATCGGGTATAAGACAATGATAGGACAGACCCTAACATTACTATCTTTCTTACTTTGAGATTTTATCTTAATAGCACATCCTTTTATATCTGTCAACATCTTTCAGACCTACACATATGAAGGAGTTGAGGCCAAGCGGATCTTTAAGAAGGAATAAGCCAGCTTTCCCCTGGAACAACGCTGAAGAGCTAAACTGATGTCAGCTGTCTTTCTCCGCCATGTTAATGCCAAGCCCTTTCATCATGTCATGAGCACTGGTTTCCAGCCTTATCAAAGCCAAAGAAGTAAAAGCTAATTAGGACTTCATTTGTTTTATGATCCTTAAGATATACATCTACTAGTCTTTTAAAAGAAAATAAATCCTGTTCTCACATTGCTTTGTATGTAGTGTTTCTTAAAAAAATAAATAAACTATGTGTGGCATATGCATTGATGACTGTTTTTTAAATAGTGCGTGTGTTTTGAGTTGTGATTTTTCTGAATATTTTTAAATTGATACACCCCACATAAAACATCTTGAGTGGTCCCTTGTATATAGAAGGCCCTCAATGTATATAGAATAGTGTGTCCTTTTCTTGTAGAGAAAATAGACCAAAATGTAGATTAAAAACTTTCCTTTGAGCAGATCAAAAAACTCTTAAATTCTCTTTCTACACAGGCCTGTGTGAGTGAGCCTCACCCTGGCAGATGAGACCTCTTCAATCTGGTCCAGGCTTAAGCATAACTCCTGTGAATGTCACTTCATCTCTTTGGAATATAGTTCAGGCATCTTTAAAATGAAGTAACTAGGCTGGATTTCAAAGCTCCTTTCATACTATATATTATATTATAAAATATAGTACATGTAATACAGTGTCTGAATAACAATAACTCTCCCTTTCTTCAGCAGCCATTTAGGAAAATGCCATGGGGGAGAGAGTGCAGGATGACAGAGAACATGGAGGGGGAGGGGAACTATCACTTATCTTGCTAAACTTGGCTAGTTTCATGGGCCCACATCATGTTTTGGCTCCGAAAGGCCCTATGTTTGTTTAAATGCCTTGTTGTTACAAGGTTCTCAGTTACATAGAGCCATTGTATTTTCTTTGTCTTCCTTCCTTTCATTTTGTGTGTGCATATGTGTGCGCCTGTGTGTGTATGTGTACATGTTTATGATGTAATGTGGGAGTACTTGTACACATGTGTACCTGGGGATATATGGAGGCCCCAGGTTGAGACTAGGTATCTTTTCTATTGTTCTTCACCATATTTGAAGGGACAGGTTCTCTAGCTGAACCTGGAGCTCACCAATCAGTGATTGGCAGGCCAGAAAACTCTGGGGGACCCCTGCTACTATATCTACTGCCTTCTCTGTATTGGGGTTACAGAGGTGCACCATCATGTTCAGGTTAATTTATGTGGGTGCTAGGGATCAAAACTCAGGACTCCATGTTTGTTCAGCACGCATCTACCCACTGAGCGATGCAGTCAGCTCCCTGTGTGTTTATATACAGGCCCTCCCATCCCTACAAGCTGACTGTTCATAAGTACAAAAAAGTATTTTCAAGAGAATATCTAGACAATGCCAGCAGGACATTCATGGGCACTTCAAACCTAAATGTATAGGTAAGGTAGTTGCCTGAAACAGAGCGGGGGCCAGAGGAGTTCTAGGAGGAGTGGGAGGTGGGACGGATGCTTCCATTCTGAGATGGATCTTTACCTCAGGTTGATACTTGCTTTGGTTACAGTATAGGAGTGCCCTCTACTGGGCAAGGACATGGACTCTTTCCACTTGTGTTTCAGTGTCTGCTGCGAAGATATCTGTACCATGTTCTAAAGTTTAAAACGGTACTGTTTACATGGCTCCAGGTTCTGTATAAGCAAAACTAATACAAAGGCTCATTTTTCTTTCTGCAGGAGCAATTCCCTAAAACTGTTTTCATTTACTGAATAGAAACAGCAGTAACACTTTATTTAGAGTTACCTTAGTTCTGAATCAGAACACCTGAAGTAGCAGTATCATCTAGCGACACCATGTGTGCTAACACACAGGGTTGTGTACCTCTGCTTTGCCTGAGCTCGGAGGCCAGCATTCAGAATACTGGTGCAATTGATTTTATTGGAGAATTGAGTGGGACGGAAGAGTGAACAGACAATGGCAGCTGAGAAAGATCAGGAGGCATGGAGCCAGTCAGCAGTTAGGATGAGGAACTGTTGCAAAGGGTATCTCAGTCACCTGTCCCCACTGAGGATTCTATTAGAATGCATGGTTACAGAAGTCCCCTAGTATATAATCCAGGTTGTCAGGAATTAAAGAAAGAACTTACATTTCAATTTGGTAATTGGTAGTTAGATCTGTGAGAAGGTAGATGATTAGAAATTAGAACAGAAAGGCCCAAGTTCTCCCCAAGTGTCAGCCCAATTTCAAGGCCACACCATCAAGTTTTGTTTCCAAACAATCTATACAAACACACACACAAACACCCCCCCACACACACACTCACACACACCACATACCACACACACACACAAAGACACATAACACACACACACACACACACACACACACACACACACACTCACCCCACTTTCGAAGTCCCTGAGGGTTAAAGAACAGCCCTCTTCCTGAACTTAGACAAACCCTCATTTAGATAAAGGAGCACATGATTGACGTCAGCCCTTTGCTTCACTTCTAGATAACATAACAATAGTATTTTTTAAAAAAAGATGTCGAAGGGAATAAATGTGATACATCTCTTTAACAAATTATTTGAGCAGAAAGAATGAGTGAGCACAGTTCCACACTCCAATCCAGATAAGTGTTGTCCTTGTGTGCTCCAGAACATAGCTTTTCACCTCTTTTTTTTCCAGTTAAGTTTTTCATAAAATATAGTCTGATCATGTTTTTTGTCCTCTCTCAACTCTTCCCAGATCCTCCTCACCTATGTTCCTAATTTTTCCTTTCAAAAAAAAAAAGGATTTAAAAAACCCTAATAAACCCTTTTGAATCCCCCTAAAACCACAAAACCAAAAATTAGAACAAGCAAAAGATCAGTAAAAATATTTTTAAAATGTGAAACAAAACAAAAAGTTAACACACACACATACACCCATGAAGTTTATGTTGGCCAACTACTCCTAGGCATAAAGCCCGCCTTAGTGTGCGATGAATGTAACCAGTAAAAATCCATCAGAGAAAAGATTTCCCCTTTGTCAGTGAGTATAAATTTTCGTCTAGTTTATGGGTGGGACCCCACAGCCAGTCCTCTGTTCAGTGCTGCGACCCCTCTGACTTGAACTTATGGAAATCTTATTGTGCTGCCATAACCTGTACATTCACACATACATCAGTTCTATTGTGGCTGGAATTTTTTCACTTCTTTGGGTTTTGTTTATTTCTTCCCAACTGTGGCCTGATAATCTTTTTTCCCTTATTAGTTCTTTGAATTTTTTTTACAATTACTTTTAGCCATATTCAACCCTGCCCATCTTCTTCCAGACTCAACCCCTCTTCCACAGCTATGCAACTCTGTGTCCTCTGAAAAACAAAAATAAGCCGGGCAGTGGTAGTGTATACCTTTAATCCCAGCACTTGGGAGGTAGAGGCAAAGGCAGACAGCTCTCGCTCTGACTTCAAGGCCAGCCTGTTCTACAAAGCAAGTTCCAGAGTGGCAAGCGCTACACAGAGAAACCCTGTCTAGAAAAAACAAAACAAAATAAAACAAAAACAAGAAAGAAAACACAGAGTCCAATTTGTGCTTTCGATATCTTGGATGTGTGGCCTTCTACTAGAGCATGGTTAACCTCCCAGTGGTAATATTCTTAAAGAAAGCCAAATTACCGTCTTCCAGTAGCTATTAGGTGCCAACAGCTCCTCAGCTAGAGAAGGGACTTGGTGTCCTCTCCGTGCTGGGATTTGTTCTGATCTGTGACATAAGACAAAAAATTAAAAAAAAAAAAAGAAAAGAAAAGAAATGAAGAGACTTGTTTGTCTCACAGAACTCTTCCTACTACGTACCTCTACAACTCCCTAACAATACTCCTCAGTATTAATTGAGTAATTAATTGTTAATATTTTATAGAGCCTAGAACCTCACCCAGTGTAATTTGAGCATAATTTTCAAAGCAGCCATGAGCCGATGACTCCAAACCCTGAGCTCTTACAACATAAATCTCTCACTGCAGATTGAGAGTGGTGCATTCCCTTACAGTTAGATTATTGTTCCAATGTCACCTGCTCTCTGCCATTTCACTTCTCTAACCTTGTCTCAAAACCAAACAGCTCTACTACCCACATGGCAAGGAGACACAGACTGATGCATCATCTCTCAACCCTCATCGGAAAAGTCCGAAGTGAGAGTGATGGGTAAGCTGGCCAAGGTGCAGAGAACAAGGGCCTGTCGGATGCTCAGCCCCGAATGAATCGTCTATGCTCTACTCTCTCCTCCCAAGGAAAGGCAGAAAGAAGAAACAAGAGATAGATTCGGGAGGGCTGACAGTAAATACTGAAGCAGCCCTGAGTTTATTTTGCATGGCCTTTTTATACCCCACAGTACCATGGGAAGCGAAGCCACAAGCTAACAGAAACAATGGTTGACATAAACACAGGTTATCTGCTTCCACCTGGAGCCCTCTCTTGCCTTAAGCCTAAAGTGTATCTCCTCTTATCACCCCATACCTCAGCAGGCCAGGAAATCTGCCAGCAGACCCTGACCTTCCTGGACGCTGTTTGACAGGCAGACTTCCATAGAAGCAGGCAAAATTGTTTCCAACAGAGGACACGTCATCCCCAAGTAAGAGTCAGTCTTTGAAAAGAAAATTGTTAGGACAGCTACCTAGGTTCCATGGAAATTATGAAGCAATTTTACAGCTCTTCTCATTGTTAAACCAGAAACCGACACCCACGTCTATACATTCAATTAGAATCCATTTGAAGTGCCATTCTCTCTCCTTTTTTTAAGACCAAGAAACATCTTCCCAACCTTGAAAACAGATGCAGTGCTCCAACTTAAGTGAGCACACTGTCCTCTCTGTGCACCCATCAAAATGGCAGGAGACAGAAGAGTGTTGTTTATCTTTTGAATTCTAAGAATCCTCTAAATTTGTAGATTGTTAAAGGCAGTTAAGACAAGATCTCACTTTGGGACTTATACTGGCCTAGAATTTACGAGCCAGCCTTGTCTCAGACCCACAGCGATCCCCTGCTTTAGTTGCTGGGATTACAGGCATGAGTCACTACACTTGGTGTATAACTTATTTCCAATATAAAACCTTTTTTCTCTCACACAGAAACCCCCCATTTTTAATTCCACTCTGTGTACTCAGGTCAAGGTTTCCTAGCTCATTCTTAATCCAACCCAACAGTACTTAAACTCCTGGTCCGACAGCCCTTCCAGGCAGAAAATGAGAGGCATTTCTCAAAAGAGCCACACACCTGAGCTGCTTCAATCAGATCCTAAACCAGGTAGATGGCCTACCTGAGGTCCGGCCATAGCTCCCCAGTCTCTTGCTTCCATGTTGATAACCACATCTAGCGCTGAGTTGGAACATGGGGCTAGAAGGGTTTGCGGTTATCCATCTCACAAGCTATGCCTCCCAAGCTTTCCCACCCTCTCTTAAGCTTTTCAGTACCCTCTGACTTCACCTTTTGAGCTCTTAAGGGATCACATTATGTGACACATACCAGAGTGAATGGACTCCTGAGAGTCCCAGTTACTAAAGCACTCAAGACTTCCTGAAAGAATAGGGAAGGATGGTCAAAGCTTTGCAAATCTCGAAGCCTAAGTTCAGTCTCTGGAACTCATGAAGAGACGAGAACCACTTCCTAAAAGTTGTCTTCTGATCTCTACACATTCACCTTGATATGTGTATGTGTGTATACACACACACAGACACGCACACACACACACACCCACCCACCAATAATAATAGATAATTCCTAAGACTGGATAATGCCTATTTCAGTGTGGCAGAAGCACACAATACACATGTTAATACTGTTTTTAAATGTACAGTTTAGAAGTATCTAATATACTCACACTCTGAGGAAACAAATCTCCAGTACATTTTCATCTAGCAGGACTGTGATTCGAAACTCATTATACAAGATTCCTCTTTCAAGCTTACCCCATCATTATTTTTACTGTTTGTGTAGTGACTCATTTAGATAATGTATATAGGAGAGATTATACAGTATTTCTCTTTTGCTATTGGCTTATATTACTTGCATGATATCATTAGTGTTCATCCAAGCTGTAATGCCACAGAGTATCCTTCAAGACTGGTTTCCACTGTATATTAATATTGTTACATATTTTGGTCATCTATTGGTGGACACTGTATTGTTGTGAACAAAGCTGCTATTAAACATGGCTGTCCAAGCACCTGTGCTCTCCTTGTGATATTATCTAGCTTTGTGAGAGTATTTGTCTGACAGAAGGAGACAGAAAGGGTTCCCTAACTTTTATTTTTTTAAAGAACTTAAAAAAGACTGGCATATATCTTTCTTTAAGTTTTTAGTAGAGAAGGCTAGGGTGGCAGCACACTTGCTAGAAACTTTGCCAAACATTTAGGAGGTGCTGGTTTCATTCCCCAGTATTGCATAAAGCCAGGTGTGAAGACATATTTATACTCACTCCTATTTAAACATGATGAAACAGTATAATAAATGCTGTTTCTTATAGAACAGACCATTTGGACTCGAGAAGTATGTGTTCTTAAATAACTTTCCCATGTCTCTGTTTGCTCCTTCACTGTGGCATTGGGTCACACACACCCACTCCCTATCCCCTTCCCTGCTGTAAGCAAGGCATAGTTTAAGATATAAACAAGAATCTACACTTTCCCAGCAAAGGCCTGATGCTGGCTTCTGTACAGCCATCTCTTCCATATCTGCCCTTGAATAATCTCTGACCCTCACACAGTTTGACCTGAAAAGCAGTTAAGATTCATTAAAACCCTCTCAGGTATGGCATGTACCCGGCTACACTAGAGAAACAACGAAATAAGTTAATTTTTTTTTTTTTTTTTTTTGCAAAGACAGAGTAGTAATGATGGTGGCGATGGTGAAAATGTATTTTTTCTAATCCACTCCAGAGGATCAGAATAGACTCAAGGAACCACTGAAGAGCCATCTCCTGCTTCCCAGTGTCATGGATCTTTACAAAAGAGAAGGGAAGTTTTCTCAGAAAGACATGGATTTTTTTGACTGTTGTAGATAGCTGATTTTCCTGTGTGTTGGGTAGGGTTTATACAGTCCCTCAGAAAGCTCAGTGGATGATCTTTCTCTATTATTGGGTCACAGAGTTAAAGCACATAGTCATGTGAGTCTGATCTTGTGTTACTGCCTAAAGAGGTCAGGGAATTCTAGGCCAGCCTAATGACATGGCAAGACTCTGTTTGAAAAAACAGAACCAACAATAAACAAACAAAGAAAAAAATAAACTAGCACAAATCAAGCCAATATGCCAGACAAAAAATATTAAAAATTTTTCAGTTTGACTTGGACACAGAGAAATCTGAGAAAAAAAATGGTCAAGCCAAAATACTGTCACAAATGGTTGTTATGGAATGTAGAAAGAGGTAATAAAAGCTAAAGGGAAGACAAACATTTATGCAAACATTTCATTTCGATACCTTCTTCCCCAGGAGAAGCATGACAAATTATGTACATACAGATGAGATAGTGAGACCCATGTAAACTGCAGCCAGGGAAACTATGAAGCACTGGACTCAGGCCCCACACATAGGATTTAGACAAGTCATGAGAATCATTGCAGTCTGAAGGGATGAGACTGAAGAGAGCCTGGAGAGAAGGCAGCTGACTATAGCAAAGGCACTAGGTCGCATGAGGAGGGTGGAGTGAGATTAACAATTGGGTACAGTACGGGTGCTGTTCAGAGTCAAGCCACAACACAGAAGCTACAATCTAAGTATGACGATTATGCTGCTTACTCTCAAACTAAGAAAACTATCCCCAATATGTGAGATAACAATGATGATAAAATAATGAAAAGAAGTGCCAACATATGGCTAAATAATTGTACCAATCAACAGGATTACTGTTGGGATAGGTACTGTGGTGGTTTGAAGAAGCATGGCCTTCACAGGTTAATATACTTGAATACCTTGTTACTAGGAAATGGTACTATTTGGGAAGAATATGACCTTGTTGAAGGAAGTGTGTCACTGGGGGTGGACTTTGAGGTTTCACAAATAAGTCCTGGAGATACCAGAAGTGTTGATCCCATAGGGTTATCTCCTTGATGGAGGAAATGTATTCCTGTTTTTCATCCAAAAGTCTGGGAGCAGATGTTGCTAATGACCTAGTGACCATTGCTGTCTGCAGGGCCAAGCCTCACCAAATCCTCCAGAATGTTTATCCCAGCCTCTCCTTCCCTAGACCTTTAGCCTTGGTTCTCAGCCAATAGAACCCAACATTAGGAGAAGTGTCACATGTACTTTGTAGCCTGCTGACCTCTATGCTACTCAGTCCAGTCAAGGACCATATTAGATCCTAGGCCCTTAAGCTAGAGGACCCATCTTCTTGGTAGAAGTCACAAGTACTTTGCCAAAAGAGTTTTCATGTAGTCATGTGTTAAGCTTTACTGTGCATAGGGTATTTGGATAATTGTTACCAGAAAACTTTATTACAAAAGTGTACTGTGCTTAAGTATGTATAAAATAAAGTATATACTGCCTAGTGTCAGACTCTAGAAGTTTGAACCAGTTGAGCTAAGTTGTGGTGCCCTGAATTTCCTTCTACTCTCAAGTGGTTTGTTTTCCTGCTGGCAATAGCATTTGCAGGATCTCTCTCTTTCTGTGTGTCTGTCTGTCTGTGTGTCTGTCTGTCTGTGTGCCTGTCTGTCTGTCTCTGTCTCTCTTTCTCTCTTTGTCTCTGTGTCTCTGTCCATCTGTCTCTGTTTCTGTCTCTCTGTCTTTCTCCCTCACTCCCTCTCTTCTTTCCTCTCTCCCTCTCCCTCTCCTCCCAACCCTTCAATCAGGATGCAGCTCTCAGCTGTTGCTCCACCTGTGTATGGCACCACGATCCCCACCACTACGATAAGGGATTATACTCTCTGAAGCTGTAAGCCCTCAATTAAAATACTTTCATGTATAAGGTGCGAGGTGCATTAGGAAGGCAGCGGGGTTAGACTGTAGCAGCAGCGAAATAATTCAACACATAGTAGGTATTTTTCCCTTGAATGGATAGGTCCTAAGGTTTGAGGGGGCTAGGGAATGCAAAAGTCATCCATGACAATATACCTTGATTTCAAAACATAACTATTCTTTTTTAAAAAATAATTTATCTATTTTTTCTCAATTCGTAATTCATTCACACGGGGGTTATAAACACAGAAAGGCAGGACATGGGGAAAGGGATGACTGGAGTGTGGGTGTTCAGGGGGAATACAGATATCTTTCAGAGCTGGGTATCGGCTGGGTGAAGAAGGTTCAGGGGACAGATCACTATGATTCTGCCTATGATTCACTTGTCCTTATCTAAGTTGGTATT
This sequence comes from Grammomys surdaster, assembly GCF_004785775.1. Taxonomy (NCBI): domain Eukaryota; kingdom Metazoa; phylum Chordata; class Mammalia; order Rodentia; family Muridae; genus Grammomys; species Grammomys surdaster. The sequence continues at coordinate 17,474,425 of NW_021621323.1, read as the reverse complement.
GTCTGCCAAGGCTACCTATTTACAAGGTCTATGACTACTCAGGCTGGTAAATTTCCACAAAAACTGCCTGTTTACAATAGCTTATAGCCATATGTTTCAATGGTTTTTCACAGAGACCCAATACTTGGTGTTAGTATACTTGTATGACAGACCTATTGCTGATTTTAGGCCTATGGCTGATTTTAGGCCTTCAGCGGGTAAGCAGGGCTGCCCCTGACATCTCCTCCCTTCTCTAAGTATAGAAGGGCTGTGGCGATTCTAATCTTTTGAAGGCAGGGATAGAGGCCTGACCTCCAGTAATTGAAGGGGACCTTGTAATGGCTCCAGTCCTCCTGTCGTTGTCCAGTGAGGCATGAGGGCCATACCCATCCTGATGTTGTTTTCCTGGAAAGGGGATACTTTTGACATCAACCCCTATGCTGTCAAGCTTGTCCCTCAGGGAACCCAGAGAGATATTTTTATCTTTTATTTATATTCCCTTGCAGTGCTTAGCCTCGCAGCCTAAGAAGAATTCAGATCACCTGTCAGAGGGGGTTCTGGGTGGCCGCTCTCTGCTTGGTCTAGGGGCGGAAGTCCCCTCTTTTAGGTTGGGTGGAGATGGGTTTTGGGAACACCCTGTATAAAGTAACAACCTCATCTTGAGTCTCCTGGTCCTCCATAGCTAACTTACGATAATGTATCTGAATAGGTTTTGCTACCAAATTATTTATCTATTGTTTCACAGAGTTAGTGAGCCTATTTGAGGCCCAGGGACCAGCAGAAATAAGCAAAAAGAACCCAAATAATGGTCCCAAGATGGGAGGAAGTAGGATTGACAACCTTGGAGAGGCTGAAAACCAATTCTTGTATCAGTATTCATCTGTCTCTTTCTCTCTCTGATTTTTCTCAGGGCCTTCTCTGACCTATTTCATGCTCTCTTTAATCCTCCCTGTCTTGTCTATGTAAAGGCAACCTTCTTTAAGGGCTGTACACAGTCCAGAGCTGTACACAGCCTTTTCTATTGTAATAGAGTAAATCAAGTCCAATAAGGATCTTTGCGATTTTTGGAGGTCTCTTCGAAACGAGAGATTTCTTCAGATTAGTGATGCCAATCTCTAGTTGTTTAATGTTCTTGTCAGTGCCCCTTCAAAGGTCTGAGTAGTATAAGTTTGGAGGCCAGCATCTGGATTAGAACTTCTAACAGCAGACATCACGGGTGATTCATCTTTACCTATACAGGTGGAGACATGAGTCCCTCCCTTTGTGCTCTCTGGCTGGTGGTTTAGACTTTGGGAGCTCCGGTTGAAACTTTTGATACTCCTTCTAGAAAGGACCAAAGCACCCACACTTTGGTCTTCCTTCTTCTTCTCGAGTTTCATGTGGTCTATACATTGTGTCTTAGGTATTGTGAGCTTTTGGGCTAATATCCACTTATCAGTGAGTGCATACCATATATGTTCTTTTGAGATTGGGTCACCTCACTCAAGGTAATATTTTCCAGCTCCATCCATTTGCCTAAGAATTTCATGAACTCATTGTTTTTAATAGCTGAGTAGTACTCCATTGTATAAATGTACCACATTTTCTGCATCCATTCTTCTGTTGAAGGGCATCTGGGTTCTTTCCAACTTCTGGCTATTATAAATAAGGCTGCTATGAACATAGTGGAGCATGTGTCCCTGTTGTATTTTGAAACATCTTTTGGGTATATGCCCAGGAGTGGTATAGCTGGGTCCTCAGGTAACAGTATGTTCAATTTTCTGAGATACCGCCAGACTGCTTTCCATAGTGGTTGTACCAGTTTACATTTCCACCAACAGTGGAGGAGTGTTCCTCTTTCTCCACATCCTCCCCAACATCTGCTGTCACCTGTGTTTTTGATCTTAGCCATTCTGACTGGTGTGAGGTGGAATCTCAGTGTTGTTTTCATTTGCATTTCCCTGATTACTAGGGATGCTGAACACTTCTTTAGGTGTTTCTCAACCATTCGAGCTTCCTCAGTTGAGAATTCTTTGTTCAGCTCTGTGCTCCATTTTTTAATAGGGTTCTTCGATTGTCTAGAGTCTAATTTCTTCAGTTCTTTGTATACCTTGGATATTAGCCCTTTATCAGATATAGGGTTGGTGAAGATCTTTTTTCAATCTGTTGGTTGCCGCTCTGTCCTATTGACTGTGTCCTTTGCTTTACAGAAGCTTTGCAATTTTATGAGGTCCCATTTGTCAATTCTTGGTCTTAGAGCACAAGCCATTGGTGTTCTGTTCAGGAACTTTTCTCCTGTGCCCATGTGTTCCAGGCTTTTCCCCAATTTCTCTTCTATTGGTTTCAGTGGTTTTAGGTGGAGGTCCTTGATCCACTTGGAATTGAGCTTTGTACAAGGAGATAAGTATGGATCAATTTGCATTCTTCTACATGCTGACCTCCAGTTGGACCAGCACCATTTGTTGAAGATGCTGTCTTTTTTCACTGGATGGTTTTAGCTCCTTTGTCAAAGATCAAGTGACCATAGGTATGGGGGTTCATTTCTGGGTCTTCTATTCCATTGATCCTCCTTCCTGTCTCTGTTACAATGCCACACAGTTTTTTTTTTATCACTATTGCTTTGTACAGCTTGAAGTCAGGGATGGTGATTCCCCCAGAAGTTCTTTTATTGCTGAGAGTAGTTTTTGCTATCCTGGGTTTTTTGTTATTCCAAATGAATTTTAAGATGGCTGTGTCTATCTCTGTGAAGAATTGAGTGGGAATTTTGATGGGGATTGCATTAAATCTGTAGATGGCTTTTGGCAAAATAGCCATTTTTACTATATTAATCCTGCCAATCCATGAGCATGGGAGATCTTTCCATCTTCTGAGATCTGCTTCGATTTCTTTCTTCAGGAGCTTGAAGTTCTTGTCATACAGGTCTTTTACTTGCTTGGTTAGGTTCACACCAAGGTATATTATCTGTGACTATTGTGAAGGTTGTCATTTCCATAATTTCTTTCTCAGCCAGTTTATCTTTTGAGTAGAGGAAGGCTACTGATTTGCTTGAGTTAATTTTATATCCAGCCACTTTGCTAAAGTTGTTTATCAGGTTTAGGAGTTCTCTGGTGGAAGTTTTGGGGTCACTTAAGTATACTATCATATCATCTGCAAATAGTGATATTTTGACTTCTTCCTTTCCAATTTGTATCCCTTTGACCTCCTTGTGTTGCCTAATTGCTCTGGCTAGGACTTCCAGTACTATATTGAATAAGTAGGGAGAGAGTGGGCAGCCTTGCCTAGTCCCTGATTTTAGTGGGATTGCTTCAAGTTTCTCTCCATTTAGTTTGATGCTGGCTACTTGTTTGCTGTGTATTGCTTTTACTATGTTTAGGTATGGGCCTTGAATTCCTGATCTTTCCAAGACTTTTATCATGAAGGGGTGTTGAATTTTGTCAAATGCTTTCTCAGCATCTAGTGAGATGATCATGTGGGTTTTTTTTCCTTTGAGTTTGTTTATATAATGGATTACATTGATGGATTTCTGAATATTAAACCATCCCTGCATTCCTGGGATAAAGTCTACTTGATCGTGATGGATAATTGTTTTGATGTGTTCTTGGATTCAGTTCGCTAGAATTTTATTGAGTATTTTTGCATCGATATTCATAAGGGAGATTGGTCTGAAGTTCTCTTTTTTTGTTGGGTCTTTGTGTGGTTTAGGTATGAGCGTAATTGTGGCTTCATAGAATGAATTGGGTAGTGTTCCTTCTGTTTCTATTTTGTGGAATAGTTTGAAGAGAATTGGTATTAGGTCTTCCGTGAAGGTCTGATAGAATTCTGCACTAAACCCATCTGGTCCCAGACTTTTCTTTGTGGGGAGACTTTTAATGACTGCTTCTATTTCCTTTGGGGTTATGGGACTGTTTAGATGGTTTATCTGATCCTGATTTAACATTGGTAACTGGTATTTGTTTAGGAAATTGTCCATTTCATCCAGATTTTCCAATTTTGTTGAGTATAGGCTTTTGTAGTAGGATCTGATGAGTTTTAAAATTTCCTCGGTTTCTGTTATGTCACCCTTTTCAGTTCTGATTTTATTAATTTGGATACTGTCTCTCTGCCCTCTGATTAGTTTAGCTAAGGGTTTATCTATCTTGCTGATTTTCTCAAAGAACCAGCTCCTGGTTTTATTGATTCTTTGTATAGTTCTTTTTGTTTCTATTTGGTTGATTTCAGCCCTGAGTTTGATTATTTCCTGCCGTCTACTCCTCTTCTTTTTGTTCTAGGGCTTTCAGGTGCGTTGTCAAACTGCTAGTGTATGCTCCCTCCAGTTTCTTTTTGTAGGCACTTAGAGCTATGAATTTCCCTCTTTGCACTGCTTTCATTGTATTCCATAGGTTTTGGTATGATATGTCATCATTTTCATGAAATTCTAAAAAGTTTTTAATTTCTTTCTTTATTTCTTCCCTTACCAGATTATCAAGGAGTAGGGTGTTGTTCAGTTTCCATGTGAATGTGGGCTTTCCATTGTCTTTGTCATTTTTGAAGACCAGCCTTAGACCATGGTGATCTGATAGGATGCAGGGGATCATTTCAAATTTTTTGTATCTGTTGAGGCCTGTCTTGTGTCCAATTATATGGTCTATTTTGGAGAAGGTACCATGAGGTGCTGAGAAAAAGATATATTCTTTTGCTTTAGGGTGAAATGTTCTATAGATATCTGTTAAGTCCATTTGGTTCATAACTTCTGTTAGTTTCACTGTATCTCTATTTAGTTTCTGTTTCTGTGAGCTATCCATTGCTGAGAGTGGGGTGTTGAAGTCTCCCACTACTATTGTGTAAGGTGCAATGTGTGCTTTGAGCTTTAGTATGGTTTCTTTTATGAAAGTGGGTGCTCTTGCATTTGGCGCATAGATATTCAGAATTGAGAGTTCATGTTGGTTGACTTTTCCTTTGACAAGTATGAAATGTCCTTCCTTATCCTTTTTGATAGCTTTAAGTTGAAAGTCGATTTTATTCGATATTAGAATGGCTACTCCCGCTTGTTTCTTAGGGCCATTTGCTTGAAAAATTGTTTTCCAACATCTTACTCTAAGGTAGTGTCTGTCTTTGTCACTGATGTGGGTTTCCTGTAAGCAGCAAAAAGCTGGGTCCTGTTTGCGTATCCAGTCCATTAGCCTATGGCTTTTTATTGGGGAATTGAGTCCATTGATGTTAAGAGATATTAAGGAGAGGGTGTTGCTTCCTGTCATTTTTGCTAATAGTGGAGACATTGTGTGGTTATCTTCTTTTGGGTTTGATGGAAGAGGATTATTTTCTTGCTCTTTCTAGGGTATGATTGCCCTCCTTGTATTGGAGCTTTTCTGCTATTATCCTTTGTAGTGCTGGATTTGTGGAAAGATACTGTGTAAATTCGGTTTCGTTGTGGAATATCTTGGTTTCTCCATCTATGGTAATTGAGAGTTTTGCTGGGTATAGTAGCCTGGGCTGCCATTTATGTTCTCTTAGGGTATGTATTATGACATTTGTCCAGGATCTTCTGGATTTATAGTATCTGGTGAGAAGTCAGGTGTAATTCTTATAGGTTTGCCTTTATATGTTACTTGGCCTTTTTCCCTTACTGCTTTTAAAATTCTTTGTTTTGTGCATTTCATGTCTTGATTATTATGTGACAGGAGGTATTTCTTTTTTGATCTAGTCTATTTGGAGTTCTGTAGGCTTCTTGTATGACTATGGGTATCTCATTCCTTAGGTTAGGGAAGTTTTCTTCTATAATTTTGTTGAAGATATTTATTGGCCCTTTAAGTTGGGAATCTTCATTCTCTTCTATACCTATTATCCTTAGGTTTGGTCTTCTCATTGTGTCCTAGATTTCCTGGATGTTTTGGGTTAGGAGCTTTTTGCATTTTGTGTCTTCTTTGACAGTTGTGTCAATATTTTCTATGGTATCTTCTGCACCTGAGATTCTTTCTTCTATCTCTTGTATTCTGTTGGTGATGCTTATGTCTATGACTCCTGATTTCTTTCTTAGGTTTTCTATCACCAGGGTAGTCTCCCTTTGTGATTTCTTTATTCTTTCTACTTCCATTTTTATGTCCTGGAAGTTTTTGTTCAATTCCTTCATCTGTTTGTTTGTGTTTTCTTGTAATTGTTTAAGAGATTTTTTTGTTTCTTTAAGGGCTTCTTCCTGTTTACCTGTGTTCTCCTCAAGTTTTTTGATAGTGTTATTTATGTCCTTCTTAAAGTCCTCTATTATCATTATTAGAAGTGATTTTAGATCTGGTTCTTGTTTTCCTGGTGATATGGCAGTTCAGGACTTTCTAATGTGGGAGAACTAGGTTCTGATGCTGGCAAGTACCTTGGGTTGCTGGTGCTTGTGTTCTTGCACTTGCCTTTCTCCATCTGGATCTCCTTTGTGCTATCTATGCTGTCTCTGACTGGAGCCTGTCTTTCCTATTATCTAGGTTGTGTCAGAACTGTTTGGGATGGGTTTTGCTGCTGGGGTTAGAGCTGAGGCCCAAGATCTGCTCAGTGCTAAGGTGGAAACCGGAAGGGGGCCGTGCTAGGGCCAGGAGTGAATTCCTGTGTCCCAGTGGGTCCCAGTTACTCCCTGTTTGGGGCAGGTGTTGCAGCCTCCTTGCCTAGGATACTGCTCAGGTGTAGAGCTCCTGGGAGCCCTGCTTCCTCTGGGTTCTGTGAGATTGCATGCAGAGCTGTCTCCCGGGATCTGCTGAGCGCTTGGGCCCAGCCTGGATGGAGCCCGTGCTCCAAGCCAGGAGTGAATTCCTGGGTCCCAGTGGGTCCTGGTTACCCCCTGTTTGGAGCAAGTGTTGCTGTTTCCTTACCTGAGCTGCTGCCTGTGTTAAAGCTCCTGGGAGGCCCTCTTTCTCTCGGTTTTCTGAGGTTGGGTACAGAGCTGCCGCCTGAGACCTGCTCTATGCTCAGGCCCAGACCGGAAGAGTCCAGAACTATTCTTTAGTTATTATTATTGTTTGTGTGTGTATGGACATGTGTACATGCACGCACACATGCCCATGCCTGCTCATGCAATGGGGGACATGTGGGAATTAGTTCTCTCCTTCTACCTTGGGAGTCATGGCGGTTGAATGCAGATCATCAAACTTGGCAGCAAATGCCTTTACTAGCTAAGCCATTCCTATTCTTCCTGGGTTTTTTTTTTTTCAATTAAGCTTTTAACTAACTGGCATAGCATTCCTTCCTCAACATACATTCATTTCTATTATGAGGGGTAGCCGAGAACCAGGACAGCTAAAGCTGAAGAACTGAAGGATCCTTCAACTGAATTGAACGTAAGTGACCCCATTTATTTACAATAATTACTATCCCCCGAGAAACAATATTTCCACACGGATGTCACTCACTTAGTGCCCAGGAATGCCTTTCCTTCCTGGATAGATCAAGAAAACCAACATCTCCACAGGCATGTAACTCAATTCAGTACCAAGGATACTTAGAAACATTTCAGAATTTTTTCACCTTATGTCAGGCTACTTCCATTTTAATAAATTCAAGTTTTATCAGTCCTATTTCAATAATTAGAAAGTGGTCTTACATGTCTGAAGCCTACTCCTTGTTCTAGCCTAAGATTTAGATTCCTGTCTGAAATTACTTCTTTCGGACATGAAAATGACTTTGGGCTAGGACAGGGAAATAGGCTCAGATATTTTGGTCATCCTGATAAGTCCTTAGAAACAGTGATCATGGGAATGTACACAGAACTTTGTTTACTGCCTTGCTTGTTCTTTGACTATTTGTGTTTATTGTCTTGCTTGTTCCTTGACTATTTGCATCTGTAGCATTGCTAGTTCCTCAACCTAGAACTGACCCGAATACTTGTATGTAATTAAAATGGTATAAAAGCAAAAAGGAGGAGGGGGGATGGGATAGGGGGTTTCTAGGGAGGGGAAGACATCTGAAATGTAAATAAATAAAATATCCAATAAAAAAAAGAAAGTTATCTTACCTTGCCAGTGGATGTATGATCTACCTCTGGAAGAATCAGCAGTTCATTTATTTTTCTTAAGAATTGTAAACACTTAATATTAATTCAGTGCAGGGAACTTCTGACCCACAAATGAGAGATAATCTGTCTAAAGTACACTGTTGAAGCCTGCTCCCCCAGCATAGCTGTAGCCATTTTGTTCCATGCCTGCCAGTTATTGATGCAGAAAAATAGCTTGACTCAGAGCAGGGTTATGCTGCCCACATACCATGTTACCATCTGTATTTTCTTAGAGTTGTTAATTTTTAAGAAATTCCACAACCATAAGCTCCAATCGGAATAAAGCTTTGGACCAATCAGAATATAGGTTAGTTAGAACTGTTCTGTCTAGATAGCCAGAACGGCTTGAGTCAGGGCCAACCTCCCTGTGGTGCTGTGTATGTGTTTATTGTGTTTTTTTTTTTCCTTTATAAGCTGGTCCTTATATGTTCAAGGTCCAGTCTTAGCTCCTGAGTCTAGGCTTCAATCCTGATCAATCAGTCTTGGGGTATGCATTCAACAAACTATTCTTTCTTAACTGAGACTGGAGTCTGAGTGGTTTGTGTGGAGATCCCTGAACCTCAGCACATAATCTGATTAATCCCCAGGTAAAGGCTCTCGTTCTCACAATCTACAAGGCAAAGGAGACGGCACTTTTCTTTACAGTTGCACTCTATCTTTGTCTGTATGACCTAGTAGTGAACTGAAGCCCAGTTAGCTGAACAACAATAGCATTAAGATATTGAATTTGAAGTTCACTTTATGGTTGTTTTAGTAACTTTACACAATTTGTTAGTTTTGCCCAATTTTCTAAATCCATAACCAACCTTTGTATTGTCTATGCACAAACTACAGCTCTCATCTTAAAGAAAGAAAGAAAGAAAGAAAGAAAGAAAGAAAGAAAGAAAGAAA
>NW_021621323.1:17378794-17465561 GCF_004785775.1 Grammomys surdaster | reverse complement strand
AAAGAAAGAAAGAAAGAAAGAAAGAAAGAAAGAAAGAAAGAAAGAAAGAAAAGAGCTCTGGAGCCACCCTGAATGACCATGTGAACATAGTTATAGGTTACCCTCAGTTACATGTTCCCAGGTAGAAACAGTTTCATCAAGTTTTCAAAATCGTTTTACAGAAGAAAGAAAGGCATAAATCAAGGCATGTCCAAAATGCTTTCATTGGTGGGTGCATTAGAGAGGAAGATTCAGGAAGGGAGAAAGAAGTTTTGCTATAGGCCCAAGATGCTATCTGGGTTATCTGGTTGGTAGAAGTTAGTGGGCTGCTAATAAGACTCCAACAAGTTTTTATCTATTATTTACAAGATGTTTTGACATAGAGTTGAGTGGCTTATTAAAAATACTCCCACATGTAAATCTCACTGATCCTTCTGAAAATTCATTATTGCAGTTGGGACATGGATAAGTCAGGCTAATTCCATGAAAGGCTGCAGATTGGCAGTTCAGGGGACTAGGCCTAAAAACCCAGGCTTCAGGTAGCTAGTCAGAAAGTGCTGTGCCCTCAGAAATGTCTTCCTGCCCCAACCTGGCCTGAAGCAAGGACAAAGAGTCAATTGCAGTTCCCAGCCCTCACAACCTGGTAAACAGTTTCAGAATGTCCTTAAAAGATAGAGCAAGATAAGGCCACCTACCCCAGGATTCCTCAGCAATAGTTTCCAGCCACCACACTAAGATAACGCTTCTGGAATGCTTAGAGCTAGATGCCCATCTACCCTAGAATTTCCCTAATGTGCTTTAAATTAGGCCTGCGAGCATACGTGATTGTCTATCTTGGTAATGGGAGATCCCTGCATGCTGGACTTCTGCAGAATAAAACACTTTGTTTACATACATTTGAGTCTGGGGTATCATTCTTTGGTAAATCATGGACTCTTACAACGTCCAACTCATCAAAACTGTTTCAAAAATTAAGAGCAACCCGACCAAGTCTGTACAGAAATCATCCAAACTTCCCAAACTGTACAAACTTGATCCTACGGGGACTGGCAACCTTTTTACATTGCCACACAATGTTGTCATCTCCAAAGTCAATATCGGAGAATCTCAGTTTGTTTTTTAAACCCCCACACATGCTGTTTACAAAAGACTACTTTTGTGGGTGGGCAAGGCTGGAATCCTTTGAGGCGGCTCCTGAAATTCTGGCATCATCTCAGAGAAAAGGTGTTGAGAATTTTCGTTCCAGAAGCCGGGAGAACCAGTTATGTGTCATGCATGGCAGAGTGAGGTACGTGCGACAGCGCACCTGCACCTTAAAGCCACCGCTGAATACAGGAAACACGAGGCGGAATACAGACCGCAAGCGCGCAATCTGAAAAGCGGGGTGGGCGCCTGCGCTGTTCCGGAGGTGGAACAGAGCGCCTGCGCCAAGGTCAGCAGCCGGATCAACTGAGTCTGCGCGTTCCCGGGGATGCGGAACAGGGCGCGCGGTAGTTCCTAGAAAGGGAGTAAGCATGCGCGCAGCCTTGGAGGCGGGACGGGGCGGCGCGGGGCGGGGCGCCGGGAATTAGTGACTAGACTGGGGCGCGTAGCGGCCTTCAGATTTGGACTCAGGTGTGCACAAGTGGAGCGACGTAGAGATGGAGGTGAGCCCGGCGGCGCGTGGTACCGACTGTGTTCGGGAACGGAGAGGCTCGTCCGAAGCTGAAAGGAGGAGCCAAGATGAGCCACCTCAGTCCGGGATGAACGGACTTCCGAAACACTCCTACTGGCTGGATGTCTGGCTCTTCATCCTTTTTGACCTAGTGTTGTTCGTCTTCGTGTACCTCTTGCCCTGGTGCGTATCTTGAGCGCAGAGTTGAAGCGCTCAGGAGCCTGGCGGCTGCTTCAGTCTTCTCCGGGAGGGAGGGGCGGCAGCTAGGAGATGGCGGAGTTGGGAGTGGATTTCCCTGGCACCCCTGTGGCAAGAGGGGTGTGGAGGAAACTTGGCTTTCCACTTTTGCTATGTCTTGAGTTTCACCACCACAAAGGAGCTGCTTAAGTTTTAGAAACCTATCCCCATAATTAGATCTATCGTAAATAATAAAAATAATAAAACTTACTAAAGACCAATAAAAAGTTAAGTATCGTAAATAAAAAAAAATTGGAGCGGGACAGGTTAAATGTGATTATATCTAAAGTGATTTGAGCGTGCTTAAAATGTTTAGCCCAAAGCAAGCCCTGTAAAACTTGTCCAAAACTTATGCAAATACACTTATTATCTTCCAACGTATCCCCCATTCATACATATGTCAAAGAATGGAGTACTTTTGGTTTCTTTTTCTTTTTTTTCGGTTTTGTGGCAAATTAGAAGGCAGAGAATGAGAGGGATAAGATGATGGTGAAAAGATAAGAATGTTTTGATTAAAAACTTGTTAAGCCATTTTGGTAGAGATAGATATTTCAAGAACGGTGATTAATTAGTTACTTTTAATGTTCTCGTTTTCCCCTCTGGGTAGAAAATCTACAACTTAACAATGTAGGCCTTTTGCTTTTCCTTATCAGTAGTGTAAAGTATGTAGGGATAGGCAGTCTGGCAAGATCGATGTTCAGTTTCTTATTAAATGTCAAAATAAGCAGATGAAGGAAACATGTGTTTGGTTTTTACAGACTGGTTTGCTGAGAGTCAACAACGGGATTTCTGGAGTGAAGCCTGAAAACTACTATAGACTTCTTGACTGAAGAGGACTTCCAGCAGCTGAATTCCACACTTCTAACCTTTCCTTCAGCCCTTGAGCTTCCTAAAGTAGTACCATACGTTTAAAACCTGTTTTTTTAATGGTTGAATTAATATGATTGTAACTAAATGATATATAATATATATTTTTAATAATGCCTGTAACTTAAGTACTTAAGGGAAATTTCTGTGATATTTACTCATCCAACAGGTATTGGGGCCCCTCATTATTACCCAGGCATTGGTTTGGACACAGCAGTGAACATCAGCAAAAAAATGTTATCTTTGTGAAGCTTACTTTCTCAAATATTGTTGTTTTAAAGCTATGCTATTATAAAATAGTTACCCAGGATTGAATAGGTAGCATTTACTCAGAAAGATCATAGTCCCAAAGCAGCTACTAGAAATATTTTGGAAGCTGTTCTTTTTCATCTTAAGACCTGGGTAATTAGAAGAACTTTTTTACTATTGGTTTTAGTGCAGTTCAGTATATGAGAACTGCCTAAAATATGCAGAGGGGGTGTTCTCTCTTAGAATTCACAATATTTGGTTAATGGTTAACCATTGTCTTAAGATACTGCTGCATTTGCTTGGATCATTTTGTGCAAAATGTAACTGAGGTATGTGGATTAAACACAGGGCACTGAGTTTGCCACACTCTGGGACCTGATTTGTACTGCTTACTATTTTCTCTAATAAATGTTTAATCACTGAATTTAGTGTCAGAGTCTCTAGTGGTAGTGGGGAGGTTAATAGCTTTCTATTAGGTCACACATGTACTTTATGCTCTTGAGCTCCAAGAGAATACCACAGCTGCCAGCTACTCTGGACATTTCTAGGATGGAGACCTTAGTATGATGGTGAGTTTTGGTGTCACTTTGAGCTAAGGGATCCATGATAGATCGTAAAACAGATCCTGGGTCTGTCTTTGAGCTTCAGGAAGAGAAGCTAATATGCTGGAAAAATAGTAAAGGAACCCTCCCTGATGTGAGACCAGTCATTCCCCCCTTTTAGAACCTGGATGAAAAGAGAAGGCAGATCTCTGCTGGAACATCTATTTGTGTGGGTACCATCCTGAGATGACTGAAGGCTGTGCCTCAGAACAAGACAGTAGCATAGAATCTTCAGGACAAGTTGGGTTCAGAGCACAGCTGTTATCTATAAGCAGGCTTGTTCTGAACTTAAAGTTAACCAAAATGGGCCCCAGTTGGGACTGTTCTGAGTCCCTTGACATTGACCCACTGCCTTAATGCCCCTGTAGTGTACTAGTGTTTTTCTTTACTGTCATGCCCACTGTAGCTGTACAGATGTATTTAATAAACTCTGCTCCAGCCCTTTTCATTACTGTCCCCATTGCTCAGGTTACCAGTCTCTCAGTTGTTTCCAGGCATGGCATCTGCGTGGACTTCAGTACTTAGAGATCTGAGTTCTCATCTCTGGCCAGTCCTAAGGTTTGGACTAGAACTCAAGCTTCCCTAGGCTTCAAACCTAGAGAGATGAGATTTCTGAGGCTCACATAAGACAATTTCTTGCAATAATCCTCTCTATATAGTGCTCTTTCCAAAGAACTCAAGTATACTTAATACATAGCTGTAATTGCCACATAGGAACAGCATGAAGGCTCCAACTCCTATAGATAATTGAGAATTTTTTTTTGTTTTTTTAGTAAACTATGATGCTCACACTTTAGACATTACTAGAAATATATAAATGGCACTTTGAGGCAAGCTGCAAATTTGTTCCCATCAAAGACAGCAAGAAGTAATCTGGTAAGTTCCTTTGTAAATTCACACTTGGTTTCTAAACATGAAGTAGCTCCTGATAGTTGCATTTGAATTGGTTTAGGATTTGAAAGAACTTTTTAGGGAGGCATTAATCTCGAGTTACAGGATGTAAAGAGCTCCAGACACTGGGCACTAAACAAGATATGTTTGGAAGTCAGTGACCATATAAAGCCTGGACATTCGGCCAAATATTTTCTATAAGGCTTCTTAGTCAAGAATGGATTTGCTTTTGCTTTTACATTTTATTTTGCTTTCTGAGACAGGGTCTTACTGTGTGGCCCTGTACACAGCTGTGCAGACCAGGTTTGCCTTGAACTCAGACCGATCCACTTGCCTTTGCCTCCTAAGTGCTAGGAGTAAAGGTGCCTAGCTGGTTTTCTTTTTCTTAATAATTTGAAGTGATTAGAAAACAATAATTTCATATTACATGAAAATCACATATAATCTAGATTTGATGTTGGTAAACTTTTATTGAAAAACAGCCCTACACATCCATTACAACTTGTTCATGGTTGTTTTCAACCCAAATGCTGTGTTCCAGAGATTTACTGTCCACAGTCTAAATCATTGACATCTTGCCCTCTATAGAACAGCTGCCAGGAGCTGTGGTTTTGATGGGTTGCAAATCTTAGGAACATCCTAGGCTAACATTTGTGAATTTTAATTTTTTTTTGTTTTTTAATGTTTCCCATAGATTGAATAATGTGAGGAAGGGGACCACACTTCATAAATGCAAAGAAAAGACGACCAGCTATACTGCTTAAAATGGAGTTTCTCTCTCTTTTTTTTTGAGCCAAAAGAAATTGATTTCACATGAAAATATAATATTCTGAAGATAACTATTTGAAACATGATTACATTATTTAAGAAGTTACAAGGTTATTAACACAGAAACATTGGTTAAAAATAGGCACCAGAAAAGAAATACATACAATTAATTAGCCAATATGTACTGAATCTATTCTGTGTTGAATCAACAATGATCAGTTTCTATTTCAGTCATTCTTACATAATGCAGAGGGTTTTAACTGAGTAGTGTACCAATTAAAAGGAGAAATGACATTTCTGTTTGCAAACTCAACTGAGTTGAAAAGGTACATCTATGAAACTGCTGTAAAATACAGAGATTAGGTTTCTGTTTCAATAATACATTCCCAACAGGGAATATAGACCAAATAGGATTTTTTTAAACTTAAAAATCTTTTAAAAACTATTAAAAATAACAAGATCTTTTCTAGTATTTTACAATGTTAAAAAAGCAAGAATTATAAACACTGACATTTCAAATACAATTTTACAAAGTTTACATTATTTACAAACTCTCCATACTAAGAGCTGTTAAAAATAATCTTTAAGGATAAATTTTAACTTTATATTCAAGTGTTCCTTAAGAGAATACAAAGTAACGATCACCAATTATGCTGGAAAAGAACAAAAACAGGGTTTGGCTAAGAACTGACAACACTTTTATAAGCAATGTACAGTTTAGCTAAAAGTACTTTTTCTTAAACAAATGTTGGGTTTTGGTTTTAACAATTTGTGGGACTCGCCAAGCTATAAGTTTTAAAGTAATGATTATGAGCCTTACCCATTCAGAGAGATAATAAAGAACTAATTTTGTAGTTCTCACTCTGGAGTAGTCATTATGAAACTATTATAAAACTAGTTAGTTTTTCAGCCTGTTACAAAATAAAATAAAAATAAGGCAATTCAGCTTACTTTCACAAAATAATGAAAAAAAGTCATTAAATAAGCTCCACGCCATGATGGTAGTAGAGATAAAATCACTAAGTGGGAAAAAAAAAAAGAACATTTCATTAAGATTAAACCTTTACATAAAGGCAGAAATTTAACCTGGAAGCTTCAATAGTAAAAGCACTGACAATCTAACAATCTTGAAGTGATCAAAGCAGCAGTGACCATCCCAGTAAGAGGCCCAATGTTAACTTGTAACATGGGTTATTAGCAGCCTAAAGTAAATCAAACCAAAGGGAAGACCTTTCACATTTCATATAAATCTAGAAAACAACTTAATAAGATAAATACTACCATATTTTTAACTTACATGACTGAAATATTTTTGGCTACAAGTTTTAAAGGCTAACTATGTTAAATAGATATTCTGAAAAGTTCTAGGAACAAAGTAAATTTCATATGACCTTGAGATTATTAAAATGTTTTCATTATTAAGGCAAATGCTTTCCAGATGATAACATAACAAATCCATGGGTATTTTTAAGACATTTGAAGGATCACATGTACTAGACTATCACAGAAGTCAAAAGCATGTGGATATAGCCATCTCTTGGTTACCCACTAGAAAGTGCTCTGCAAAAGCAAACACTGCTTTCCTAGACACGTTGTATTTCTTAATTAGCAAAATACACCAGTCTACATATGAACACTGGTACTTTCATAGTTACACATCTACTAACCAAATAGTAGAAGACACAGTGCTTACTTAACTGTTACATACAGCAAATTCATTATATACTTCCTTATTTTTCAAGGCACACCAAGACCACTCAAAGGAAATTTCTAAAATATTTAGTAAGTTGATAATAAAATATATGTTAACATGATTAGTAATTTTCAAAATACCAGCTTTTATTTTATATATCATTAGATTGTATCAGTTGGTATTTTTAATGGCTAGTTCATTTATCTTACAATCCATGCCAGGGTTTTTCATCTTTGTTCAGAAGGATAGTTGAAGAAAGATGGCCATTAAGTAATGGATCCCTCTACTTGCTCAGTCTGAGATAGTGAATTATCACTACAATGGCCACTGTTCTCTGGAAAACAGAGCTTAGGTCTTTGATGGTATTTCAATCTGTATGTATCAGTCATGCAACTATCAACTGAGAAATAGGTAGTTAATGAAATTGTCTCATTTGGACCCACAGAACTGGAGTCTTGATCTTGCTGGCAAAACATATCAACTAGTGCTTTTGAGTTTGCCTGAAAATCATTAGTTAAACTGGATGGGTAGCTGTTGGCAGCATGTTGCTTCACTTGAATTGTTTCTTTATCTCTTTCCTGGGTCATGTACGAACTTCCTTCTAAACTTGATCCTGAGGCTGTACTCAAGCTGTGTTTTGGAAGACTGGAGGAATTAGTGTTAAATGCCTCGGAAACCCTGACATCAGGGTTAAATCCAGCTCTCTCTAACCTTGGCACACTGGTCATCGAGTATTTCTTTGGTGGCAGAGGGGGTGGTGAACGGAGGCAGTGGAGTTTTGGCACCTGACAACTGTCAGCATTGCAGGCAGACAGAAGTGTAAGTTCTCTGGAGAGAGAGTTCTCAGAGTAACCCTGCTCTGGGATGTTTTGCTGTGGCCAAAACATGAGGGGTCCAGTTTCGGGCTTTAGTCCAGCAGTCTTCACAGATGAAGACAATGAAGACGGTGAGGCTGTTTCCTTACTGTCAACTCTCTTCCCAGCCAAAAAACTCTCGTCAAGGTGAAATGGCAAACCTGTTCCCTCAGAATTTTCTGTATTATGCCACTCAGAACACTTGTTCCTTTCTGGTTTTTCTACTTTCTGTTCATTTGTCTGGTAGACATGCTCTCTTGCAAGTGTTTGTGGGCTGGCTGAAGGAAACAACCTGTCATTGGTTTCACCAATCTGTAACCTGAAATTTAAAAATAAAAAACAATGTCAAATAACTAAAGAGGGAAACTAAGTATTTGTCTTGTAGTTTGACTTTCCCAACTTATGGTTTATATTTTTACAGTACAGCAGTAGACATGGGGACTACTTTGTAGCTGTTAACATTTTCAGTTCTCTGTGATCCTGAATCTATATGCCAGAATAGCACATGTATGCCTGCCAGAAGCATCCATCACTTTAAGAATCAGCATCTTCTTTGTATGAGATGGGCAGGGGTAGCGGCAAGAGACTGAACCCAGGGCCTGTGCATGCTAATCACATGCTCAACCATGTCACTATATATCCAGTCCCTAAATCACATTCGTAATAATTAGAAATGTGATCTTAAAAACCCATTTCAAATTAAAAATGCTGAAATCACATTTATTTATGATAAAATATATAATTTAAGGGAAGTGTTACAAGCAAATAATTCAATAACTTACAACATTTCCTACTAAGATTACAATGGTTATAGGCAGCAGAGATACTTAAATTATAATGTATAATGTAAGACAGTGTAGTAATCTTAATCAAGATTGTCTTGAGGTAGTAAGTAATTTTAAAGAGAAATAATGAAATTATTTTTCTCTATAGTAAAGTGACTTTTCCTGAGTTATTTGGAATTGAAACAGCAGCATGGCATGGCTCAACAGATACAACTATGATGAAATCCCATTTCCACTGCTTCTCATGTCACTATGGAAACTGAAAATTGTTTAAATACACTAGACTCTCTATTAAGGGTTTTATTTACCCAATGTCAACTGCAGTGGGAATCACTAAGTGAGAACGTCCTGCAATCATCAGTTCAGTTGTCAACTGCACGGACCTGAGTAGCATTCCCTTTAGGATGGCTGAGTCCTGCCGGCTCACCTACAGGCTATTACGTGGGCTGCTGTTGTGTCCTAGTCCACAGTGACTGACAATGTCAACTCTGGCAGACCAGACAGGAAGTGCTTTAAAAAGTTTCCTTAAGTTCTAGACTTAGGGAAATTGCAGAGAAAAGAACTCGAGACCATGAAGAAGAAAAATTAAAGTCGTACTGGTTTTGTTTACACCTCAAACTGCAAAGCCATTAGGCATTTGTAGGTAAGCATAAGGAAAAGCTAAGGATATCAGCACTTCTGTATGCTTGCTACGTATGAGAGTATAATAAAATAATCAAGTACTGTACCAAACACTTTGTAGGCATTCTGCCCTTAGGTCTACATGCTATGAAATCATCCCAATAAAATAAACATTGTAATGCTTTAGATTGAAAATTCACATCTATTCCCTTCTGCTAGAGCTCCCATTATATATGAATTTAGGAACTGAAATTTTCCTATTTCTAAATATCTATGATTACCTTTTTATCAAATGGCTTTTTATTTGCACATGCGATTCTGGGTGGAGCTCATGAGATTTATCATCTGCTTCCAAGTCCTGGAGTTCTTTTCTAAAGCCTGGAGGAAGCAGAGAAGGAAAACGAAATTATTTACATGATCGGATACACCCTGTTCCACTCATGTTTACATCTATGTATGCTATCTACAAACATAATTCTTTTGCAAGTAAAAAACAATTTTTTTCATTTGTTTAATGAATCCTTTTATGCAAGACTATTTCTTCTGAGGGTGTCATCAATCACAGAACAATTTTGTTGTTCTGGGTCATGTGCACCTCCCCATGGCATGATCACTACTGAGAAAATGTTACAATGGAAAAATCTTCCATCTGAAGACCTGGTAACTTTAAGCAGGCCTCTTAACATTTATACCTGACTCCCTTATGAGATGAGGTAAGAATCCATTTCACCTACCTCACAGGACTGTTAAGTGATATCAATTGAGTTAAATAATAGGACTATTATAATAGCACAGAAGACAACTTCTATTTATCAAGGCATGTGCATCAATCTTATTATGAAATTATTATCTTTGTTTAGAAACAGACTTGGCAAGGCTACATGACTTGTCAGATTAATTAGATAGCAAATTCGAAAACAGATCTGTATAATTGAAGCCTGTGCTTTTCCTCTCCAGTGCTGGGGATAGAGGTGAGGGCCTTCTACACAACAGGTAAGTACTCTACCACTGTCCCAGGTCCATGTCATGCCCACCTTCACCATGATTCATACTGTGTCCTGTGTGTATTAACTTACTCTCAATTCTAACAATGATAGATACAAGGTTTTTTGAATGTTAAAGGCTTATGAAAAATAACTTTACAATCCAACTTGTTATTCCTAAGTAACATTGTAAATTTAAAATTCCAAATCACATTTTTCCTTTTTAAAAAATATTTAGTACCTAGAAGCCAATATTGTACCAAATAAAAGGTAGCAGCTGCCAAAGAAGATCCAGCTTGCCGTCAAAGAACTATGGTTGAACATGTCCACTTCCCCCACATCCTGACTTTTCTCTTCCACTACCTCTACTGGGTGGTGGGTTAGAGGAGAGGTTGAACCCTTACTAAAAGTAGGTTGCAAAAAAATTATGCCTACATTGAATTTTATATTGCAATTATATTTGGAGAAACTGTCACATATGTGTGTAGGGTCAAAGAAGTGCTGGTTATTTTTAGAACAAACAAATTTTGACATTTTCCAGCTGCTATCTGTGTGAAACAAGATTTTCTTTATATATGAAAAGACCATTAACACGACAGTCTGAACACAAACCACTAGGAGTGAAACTAGGCACTTCAACCCCTCACTCCTTTCACTATTTGTACTTGAAGCAATGTTAAAAGCAAACGTTCTCCCACCCCATTGTCTAGGTTTGCCTTTATTCCTCTTTCTAGAGCTTGCTTTTCTGCCCCAAGAAAGTCTTGTTTATGTCAGCATGTACTAGATTTTTCTCTAAGTGAAAAAATATTTTAAAAATTTCTTTCTCTACCACCAGCATAGGAAATGCTGATACAATCTTCAGAAACAAAATCCCGTTGCAGATCAATCCTTTTCTAAGGGTATAAAGATATTCCAAAATAAAACATTTCCCACATTTCCTTTGAAATGTTGACTGCCAACTCCAGTTAACTGCCAATAGTGGTGGTGGTGGTGGTGTTCTTCTTCTCCTCCTTCTTTTTTAAATGACAGCCTTAAGTATTCTGCAAAACGAATTCCCCTTTCAAACTTAAGAAGCAGGTTGTGGGACATTAGGAAACTTAATCAATGCTAGCTTATCTAGGGTTAGCTGAAAGCCAACTCTCAGCTTGCATTTGCACATAATATACAAGCACCTGTCATGCGGATGAAACAAAGCCATGTTTAAATAGCAGATGAAATGATTGATCATTCTCTCTCTCTGTCTCTCTCTCTCTCTGTCTCTCTCTCTCTCTCTCTCTCTCCCTCCCTCACGCGTGCGCGCGCGCGGTCGGGTTCAGGTAGGCCTAGAATTCATGATCTTCCTGCTCCTGCCTCAACATAGCCCACCAGTGCATACCACATAACAATATTCTTTAACAAGTTAATGCCAAAGAAAAATACCTAGATACTTAGTTACCAATTCACTGTACAATTCAGAATTTTTGTTTCCTTTTGTACTTTAGTTGACATTTTCATCACCCATTTTATGTTTCCCTTTATTCCCCTGGTTCTAATTTATCTGAACATCATTTCTATGAATTGAAGCCTACAAAAACAAAAGAAAACAGAAAAATGATGTTTATAAATTGAAGTACTTGAACTTAGGTGCCTTTTTAATCCCTAAATAGATCATTTTGGTAGATTAAAAACAAACAAACCTTATCTTTCAAAATTCAACTGAAAACTACAGTTGATTAAAATAACTGTTACTCTAAAGAAAAAAATCAGTATGATCAGCAAGTTAAATTTTAGAAATGACTTAAATCTATAGATTAGCATGATTTAATCATTTCACATTGATTAAAAATTCATTTCACTACATGCCCGATAAATACAAATATAATTTGTAAATATATAATAAACATTTTTAAAGACAAAAATTACTTTAAAGCCCATTCTTTCCTTGTACTGATTACTCACACACACACAGCAGGAGGCAGCAGAGGGCTTATAAACATGTGTGAGAATTTAATATCACTGTGGCAGGCATTCAACCCACTGGTTTGACTTCAGAATTCCAACTAACTTAAAAATAGATGTGATATTTTTCTCTGCTGCTGACATAGACATCCACATGTCTTTCAGGGACTTTTGGCTCCGTGTTCTTTGTAAATCTGATAGTCCAATTTTAACACCTGGCACAGTAGAAACCTCAATACTAAGGCAAACAGCTTTAACTAAGGTTAATTTTGATTCTGTAAAAACTCCGTAACACAATATTCAAGAAGTTGAAATATATGCCTTATCTGAAAACATGATTCATGTTCAGAACAGGTTCATGGAGAAATACAACTCAAATCAGCCTAGACAGTGCAATCTTCACTCATTATCGTACTGAGATTTAAATATATAATGGTAATTATAGCTTTCAACTTACAGAATTATTTCAACTTATAATTACAAATGCTAAAATTCAAGAACAGGAATCTAATCACTGACTTAATTTACAAATAAAGCAATTAAATTATTTCAGGAATATTATAAAACAATACATATATAAAGATACAGAGATAACAGTATATAGTAATCTGTGCTATATGAGACCTATATTTTGTGATGTTATAAACTACAGTGACAGGAGCCAGTAACTTCCTTTTTTCACTGGGATTACATTTTAAAGAAAAAAACATATTTGTTACAAATCAATTCCAATAGTACAAGTTTAGTTTTTAAAAATGCACAAATTATATTTCAAAAAGTTCAGAACTTTCTTTTTAAGAATTATTTATTTATTTAATGTATATGAGAACACTGTCACTGTTTTCAGACACAACAGAAGAGGGTATTAGATCCCATTACAGATGGTTGTGAGCCACCATGTAGTTGCTGGGAATTGAACTCAGGACCTCTGGAAGAGCAGTCAGTGCTCTTAACTGTTGAGCCATCAGTTCAGCTCCCAGAAAAAAAAAATTAAAAACTAAAGGTGATACAAAGATTATCCAAACATCCCCCAAATAATCGAACATTAATCCCCCCTGCTTTAGACATCTGAAAATAAGTTATATACATTATGGTTGTTTTACTTCTACATAACTGAGTGCTGCCCCCATGGTACCACTATTTCCAACACTACTTTTTCATTTAACTAATGACTTGTTGCAAACCCATGCTGGTACTTTTAAGTTTTGTTTGGTCTGTGGCCTCTCTCTGGTTTTTTCTCTGCCTCCTCAGGTCCTGAGAGTCCAGACCTTTCAGCAGCTGCTCTTCCGTCTGCCTGTGACTCCCACTCTTACTCTCACCCAACTTTTTTGCTTCTGTCTATTCTTGTTGAGCCACTTACAATTTAACTGAATAATTTGTCCAAACATAAGGTAGTCAATCCTATATTTGATGGTTACAAAACACAAATTTTTCCTTATTTCTAAACTTCATTCTTTACTGAATAATAAAGCCCATTTATCAAGGTGATGAGTTCAATAAATTAAAAATTAACATGGTATCCCTTCTTCCAGTCACCTTTTATTTTCCCATCTTGGTAAGTGGTGCATCTAGTTATGCCTAAACGTGGCTTCCTTCCTTTTCTCTAGTATGTATGCCTACTCACGTAAGGCATCTTTCTGGATACTGGTACTACCTTGTTTATGACCATGTATTTGTCTTTTAGGTTAAGGTAAAAGTGAAATAATTTTCTCAGTGCTCAAAATTCACCCTCTACCCAGCTACCAAAGAAAGCACAGCTGCATCATGATTTATGTTCTATTCATTCTTCTTGCAGTATCTCATGACTGCCACATCTGTACCATTCCAGCTTTACATATACCAAATGTGTTCTTCATGTATGATTATTTCTTTTTGACAGCATGATTTTAATGTATTTCTTTGATTGTATTTGAAAGAATTTAAAATCCCACTAGGAATTTATTTTAAAAGAGAAGCTAAGAATTTCAAATACCACTATGGTAACTTCAAGAATACCTTTGCATTTGCAGAACTCACCATATGGAGTTAAGGCTACATAGTATCTCTAGTATACAAAGTTAAGGTCCTCTACTAGTCTTGGTGGGCACCCAGGCATGTGGCAGACCTTCACAGAAACACACAGGCATCCATAAAAATAAACTAAAGAAGAAGAAGAAGAGGAGGAGGAGGAGGAAGAAGAGGAGGAAGAGGAGAAGAAGGAAGGAAGGAAGGAAGGAGGAGGAAGAAAGAGAGAAAGAAAAAAAAGACAGAAAGTGAACTACCACAGGTTTTGGCAACTGCCCTTTAGATATGTACTAAAAAAAAAAATGATCGGGAAGACATGAACATACACTTGCAAACCAATGTTCAAGGTAACAGTGTTCACAATAGCTAAAGTGTAGCAACAACTCAAATGGATTAGCTCTAAGAAAATGAAATCCTTACAAAGCAGCAATGGAATGCTATTATGGATAGTGAAAAGTCTGGGAAGACTCAACTCTACAGAAAGAACTGCAGGTAACTATGGAATATTGAGAGCAGGAGAAATAGTCTTCCCCAGAGAAGAACATACCAGCTGGTACACAATATCAAATGTTATCTGAAAATGTACAAATAACATTCTAGACTCAACAAATTATATTTAAGTATTTAAGAATATATATATGTACATACACATACAAACACACACATATGCACATACATATATGTTTGTAACAACAATTAATGAAAAAAAGGATCCACATATTTGAAAGAGAACAAGCGAGGACACATGTGAGGGCTTGGAGGGAGGGAAGGGAAATGGGAAATGATGTAACTATATTATTCTCAAAAATAAAAGAAAGAAAATAATGTATTTATATGTATTACAACATGGTTAACCCTTGTGGTCATTATGAATAAATAACCCAAATACAAAAGGATAAATACAAGTCTACCTATACGAGGCACCAAAAACAGCCAACTGGTAACAAAACAAACCAACCAAACCAGAATGATGGCTGCCAGTTTCTTGAGGGGAGACGAGAAGAGCTGGGGTTTCGATGAAGTTATTTAGGAGATGGATGGTGGTGACAGTTCTACATTGTAGAAGTACTTAACGACATAAAAATGATTACAATGGTGAGCTTTGTAAAGCATTCTTTCCTGAAATAAAAGTGAAGCTGTAGTGTAACACCCTCACACATATTAAATGTGTAAACTCATTGCAAAACAATGAAGTTTTCATCATTAAAATCTCTATGGCCTTGTGTTCTGTAGCCATCAGGAAGCAAGGAACATTTACTGACCTTGCAGTTATTGTTCACTTCACTGAGTCCTGCTGCGATTTCTGGCCAACCTCTTACTGTTTCCTGTAATATTTGGTTACTTAGACTTTTATCGGATTTTTAAAACAAGCCAGGCATTTTGATATGGGAATGGAAAGTTATTTCCTTAATATAAAGTGTTTCCTCCCGATAGCATACATTTGATGAAAACAAAATAAATTAACAAATAATCGTATTTAAGGCTTGTAATTTAAAACAATCTCTACAAACACAAACAAGGACTAAAATGTTTTATAACTGGTTGTTTATGGTTGCTCACCGTGAAAAGTTACACCCTCCTTCTCTGAGTTCTAAAACTTTCCTTTATTTCAACAGCACAACCACTTTTCTCCTACAACAAAGGCTATGTTTGCTCGGTTTATAAGCTACTGTATATTTTTAGCACATCAGCTGTAATAATGACACACCACTGCATGTTATTTCCAAACTGAAGCTTTTCTAATGACCACTTGTTTATCTTTCGTAACACCTGGTATCAGTATACCTATTACACAAGCATCTGAAAAATGATACTCTCCCTTGTCCCTAGTATCGTTGCAGTTATTAAACATACTTGATTCAGTTCCAGCACTTATAAAAGTTATGTTCCCATTCTTAAAAAAATTAGGACTGCTTGTAAATGTTGCCATGGACAATGGGTGTGAAAAGCCCAAGTGCTATCATCTCTAGTGTAACATTTGAAGAGCCCAGAGATGATTCTGTGTTGTATGCTCTTTCCATTCCTACAACTACACCACTTCTGTGAGACACTGACTGGCACCTAGGAAACACCCCATGCTGACCCTTGGTACACATGTATGAATGACGTAGAGAAACTGTGACAAGACACTGAAATCTTGAAGATATTACCACTTGTAAGTGTGACAGTTAATATAGTCAAACAGACAAAGTCCAAGTCCCTTAGGAAATACATCTCTAGACATGAACGTGAAGATTGTTGAACTGCCGTGGGAAGACACATGCTAAATGTAGCAGCAACATTCCATGGACTGCAGCCCTGGACGCAGTATGAGCATTCATCGTTCCCTGTTTCTGAACTCAGATGCAGTGTAACTCAGCTACCTCAAGTTCTAGTGGTCATGCCATCCTTGCCATGCTGAGCTTGTTGGGAACAGACAAAGGAATGTGACTTAAGTACTGACATTTTGACTTCAGACTCCATTTTACCTAAGCTGACACAACTTCCTCTCCCCAAAACATAACAACAGAAAGTACCAATAGATTTGATTGGTTGGGAAAAATCATTTATATTCAGTCACTTGACAATGATGAACACTTGGGAAAGTCCCTAATCCACTGGGCCGGGCAATAGTGGCCCACACCTTTAATCCCAGCACTTGGGAGGCAGAGGCAGGCGGGTTGAGGACAGCCTGGTCTACAGAGTGAGTTCCAGGACAGCCAGGGCTACACAGAGAAACCCTATCTTGGGGGGCGGGGGGAGACTACCGAAAATTGTAACTAGACCCAGATGCCTGTGGATTTTATGCATATACACCTTGCTTCAGCCCCTAGTAAGGGCTGTCAGAAGAAAAAAGCTTCCGGAGCCCTTTGCTTGATGTCCTGATTGATCAGCAACTGCTTATGTGGTGAGAATAATAGAAGATTTTGCTGTCTCATAGTACATTCTCTCTTCATCCTCATGGTGTACAGTGGATACAGTGTAACAAGGTATTTAGTACTCTCAAACTATAAGCCACGGTAACTCAAGTTGCCTTATCAGGTATATCACAGCAACATTAAAATTAACTAATACTGTAACCTAGAACCTATATATCCTGATTGATGTTTCCTTTTCTCACTGCCTGATTAGCTAATCCCATCCTTTAAAAGCCTCTAAGCATGAACTTCCCTTATGGCGAGGAGCCTAGCTCTGGTTTTCCATTTGGGATAAGGGAATGCTCTGGTACCTTAGTCTCCCTTTTGGTCCACATTTAAAGTAGGGAGCCTAGCTATACTCTGGCCTCAGTTCTGGTTGGCCATCTGAGGTTAGGAGTACAGAGACTTCAGTCTCCACCCTAGGTGATCTGACAAGGTCAGGGAATCAGCAGAGAATCTAGCATGTATTCCCTCTCCAGCTCTTCCTTATCTATGACTACATAGTAACTGTGGCAGAGCACTCTGGTTCCTCACTGCTCAGGCTCTCCTTTCTTTCTTCCCTCCATATCTTATTCAAACTGTCTCAAGTCCCACAGTACCCAGTGACATGATCTAGATAAAATTCCTGACACCCAATTCAAAATATGTTCAAACAAGACAAAGAGGACAACCATACATTCAAGAACACAAACAACTGGATAAAACAAGTCAATTTAGAATATGAAAATAGAAGTCAATAAGGAAATAGAAACATTGAAGAAAAAGCAAACTGAAATGATAGAAATGAAGAGTACAATGGGTCAAATAAAAGTTCAGTGAAAAGCCCTGCCAATAGAATAGATCACGTGGAGGACTTGAAGGCAAAGGAGAGGAATAGGATCACTCAGATATATACATATGTAAAATCTTTGGGACACCATGAAAGGAAAAATTAATGAATTACGAATGGAAGGAGAAGAATAGGAAATGTTTTCAATAAAAAAATCACAGAAATCATTTCTCAAATCTTGGGAAAGAAATGCCTATCCTGATAGCCTATAAGAACATCATATAGATAAGACAATAAAAGAAACACCCAGGTCACAGGGTTAAAACACTGAATTTATAGAATAAAGGACGTACAACACAAGCTGCAAGCAATAAGGCTTAAGTTACATATTAAGGCAAGCCCATCAAGATAATTGCTGACTTCTCAGTGGAAACCTTAGAAGCCCGAGAACTTGGAAAATATGTAACTCAAATTCTAAAAAATAACTGCCAATATACACAGCTTAATATACCCACAAAACTATCTATCCTAAATGAAGGAGAAAGGAAAGTTTAACATTACAAAGGCAAGCTAAAGGAATTTATGATCAAATGAACTAGCCCTATAGAGGAATTTTTCAGACAGAAAGGAAAGATAAAAATCTTACAGAAAGAAACATCAAGACAATAGTTATACAAGAGGAGAACCAAATCAAACCAAACAAATAGGACTAAAAAAAAGCAGGCATCCCAATTCTAATACCTGCAAAAATAGACTTCAAAATCAAATCTAGTCAGAAGAGATAAAGACAGATACTTCAAAATCTGTAAAGGAACAACCAACCCAACAAGGACATTACAATTTTTAATATATGCACAAACACAGGCTCACCCAATTTCATAAAGCATATACTATTTTATATAAAAACACAAATTTAGCCTACCACAGTACCAGTTAATGACTTCACTATCTCAGACTTTCACCATTACAGTCAAAAGATGAAAACCAGTGTATTTTAAAGGGCTATTCAGCCTTTCAAAAGCATATTCAGCTAATCAAAATGATAAACTAAAATCAATACTGTGAGGCAAATGTGAAAAGTACAGCATGACTAGACAGTATACATAAAAGTTTGATTTCTTTATCCTATGTTATTATGATACATGCATACAAAAAGAAAATGCATTTGTTGATATTATAAAGTTATTTAAAATGTTATTTACATTTACCCACTTGTTTTGTCTTACTCTATTGGATAGCCTCTGACATAAAATCCTTGTGTCTTACTTAAATTCCTCAGTGCTGGGATTATAGGCACCAATCACCTGACTCAAGTCAAAATAACTATTTTGGCCATATAGGGTTCCTTAAGGTGTTCTAGATAGTCTTATGTCAACTTAGAAGAAGCTAAAGTCACCTGAGAAGACGGAGCGTCAACTAAGAAGAGACCTCCATAAAATCAGGTTGTAGACAGGCCTGTATAGTATTTTCTTAATTAGTGATTGTTGGGGGAGGGCCCAGCACATTGTGGGTGGTGCCATTCCTAGGCTAGTGGTCCTGGGTTCTGTAATAAAGCTGGCTGAGCAGCCACAGGGAGGGAGCAAGCAGCTCCCCTCCTTGACCTGCATCAGCTCAGGCCTCCGGCTTCCTGCCATGTTTGAGTTCCTGTCCTGACTTCTTTTGATGATGAACAGTGATATAGAAGTGAAGCCAAATAAATCCTTTTCTCCCCAAGTTGCTTTGGCCATGGATTTCATCATAGCAATAGAAACACTGACCTAGACAGAAGGTATATCATAACAGCAAACAATAAATGACTGTAATTCACTCTTTACAGCAACCATCAAAGCATATTCAAGTGCAATGTTTACCTTCTGGGTGGTCTTTGCTCTGATGAGATATACACTCCATACTGTCCATATTCTGGCTGTTCATCTTAATCTGTTCACTGAAAAATAAAACACACACACACACCAAGCAATCAGTTATTGTGGATTTTATTAGTTTTTTCTAAGGAGAAGGAAATACACTTGTTAAAAATGTTCGTCGACAGCCTAAAGCCTTCGACCATCGATGTGACTCGTCTCACATCAGTGTTTTGGGGTTGTGAACTTGTCTAAGACCCCCCATAATTAGACATCCAAATTCAAAACTCACATAGTTGGGATTGAACATAAGACGCCTTCTCTAACTAAACAGAGAAGGGGGAGATGCCAGAAGCCAGGACCCTCGCCCTTACCCTT
Source organism: Grammomys surdaster (assembly GCF_004785775.1). Classification (NCBI taxonomy): domain Eukaryota; kingdom Metazoa; phylum Chordata; class Mammalia; order Rodentia; family Muridae; genus Grammomys; species Grammomys surdaster. Next base: position 17,445,548 of record NW_021621323.1, on the reverse strand, counting down.
ACCCCCTACCTTTCCCCACCTGCACAATGTCCTCTGAAGCTTGGCAACTGCAAGACCCTGCTTAGCAACTGCATATAGACTCAAAGCAGAGTACCATGTCTTCTTAAGAATAGCAGGGAGACCATAACTCAAGCAGTGTACCATATCTTCTGAAGAACTGCAGGTAGATCATAATTCAAGGCAGTGTACCATATAGACCATGACATGTTTCAAGGCACAGGCCAAGAAGATTTTGTACTTTTCCACCACCTGGACCCTCTTACCCCCTCCCCTTGTAAAACATGCTATAAAAAAGCATTTCATGTTCAAAAAAAAAAAGAAATTAATAAAAAATACAATAGAAAAAAAAATGTTCTTACATGCTGCTGTAAGGATCTAGCATATACTTCTTGTTGCTTTGCTTTGTTTTATACTTCAAGGTGACCTACAATCCACAATCTTTCTGCCTGTGCCACCAAAGTGCTACAATTAGTGACATGTCTTAATGTATACTACTTAATTTCTAGCTTACAACACCTGAATGTAGTTACACTCTTCTTACAACAGGAAACAAGTCAAATTAGTTTGCCCAATAATCAAAATGCAAGTTTATGTCTTTGCAAAGTCCTGTTCTTTCTATTATCTGTGCTACTATAATTCAAGAAATACCATGAAATTTATAACACTAGGGAAAAAGTTACTTTAATTCTTTATGGAATCAATTATTTTAATAGAGCATAAGCAGCTGATTCTTATAAATCTGATTTTAAAAAATGATTGTTGTCAAGCATTAGGTAAAATTATATATGCTTTTGAAAAATTAAAAACAGAAAAAAGTACTAAGAGTGATATTATGAAATCAATCATTACATTGAGAACAAGCATATTTGAGAGATGACAGAGAAATCAAATGCATTGTTGCTAACATCAGTAATAAAATATGTATTCAGAATTAATTAACTGATCACAAACTTATTTGGTTGAATTTTTTTATATTTCCCTCTATGGAACTTGTTTTTAGTAACAGAAACAACTCAAGTTTTGAGATACAAATGTCAGAGATGATATCTTATATTTTGAATTTTTTTATATTTCCTTCCATGGAACTTGTTTTTGGTAACAGAAACAACCCTAGTTTTGAGATACAAATGTCAGAGATGATATCTTATATTATATATGTATATTTGGAAGAATTCAACAATCAGCTTAAGACTAAGATACCAATTTAAGTCAACACTTTAAAGCCTGCTGCAAAAAATTCCTAGCTGACTGAAGAGCTGGCTGATGGTGAAGAGCAAGCACTGGCTGTTCTTCCAGAAGACCTGAGTTTAATCCCAAGCAACAGCATGGTGGCTCACAACTGTCTGTCACTCACAAGGGTACCCTCTTCCCGCCCCAGTATGCACCAGGCATGGATGTGGTGTCAGAGATACAAGTCAAACACCCATACACAAAAGACAAATAAAGTTATTTTTAAAAATCAAATCGATAATAATGAAAATAGTGGGTGTACTTCCATGTTTTTCAAATTTCCTAAAACCAGACAGTCATTACTTTGGTGTTAGGAAGTAACTATTTAAGTTGAAAATATGAAATATCAAATAAGTTCTAATATACTAGGTCTTTCTCTTCACTCTAATTTCATGATGTTTCCCTAACAATTCATTGATCCCAAACCTGTAAATTCCTTCAAATAATTAGCGAGAATGGGAGCTGAGCACGGAGGATGTGACTAGGAGGAGGACTGCTCACTGAGCATGGACAAATGAATGCTGTTTAAGAAAGCGTAAGTTTAGTTCAGTACTTACATAACAGTTTCAAAGCAGAAAAACATATTTTAAAAAAGAAAAAGAAGTGTCTGAAGAGATGGCACAGGAATTAAAAGCACTTCTTGCTCTTCCAGAGGAGAAGAGTTGGGTTCTCAGCACCCGCATGAGGTTCAGTCTGTAACTCCAGTTTCAAGGGACCACTGACTTCTTTGGGCCTCCATAGGCACCCCACAAACATGGTATACAGCACCCCCATACACAGAGATACGAATAATGAGGGAGAAACTGTTTACTGTGTATTACCTGAAGGCTCTACCACCACCGACATCCATGACTGCCCCACCTCCATCAACACCAGGAGAGTCCAAGCTGGCAGATCCGTTACTGACGTGATCACTGCTCTCATACCCAGACTCTGTCCTCTGCATCTGCCAGCTGGTACCAGGACCTCTGCTCTCTGCAGCGCCTGTATTTTTCTCTGCCCCTTTTCCATTAGTTTCACGGGAACTTCTGCTTCCTGCTTCTTGCTTCATTTCATCTTCATATATGGTCATTAAGCCTTTTTGCTTTGGGTTTGCTTTTGGCCAGTTACTAAAACTCTGATCCTTGCTACACTTCGGTCTGTTACCGATCTCCACCTTCCGCCTTGGACTGTGCTGCCTTTTCTCACTTTCACTAAAAACACTATCGACGTTTAATGTTTCTCTCATGGGTTTCCAGCCACGGTGGCGGCTTTTAGTCTTATTACTGCCACTGCCTCCTTTGTCCCTTGAATCTTGGCTGCTGTCTGTATCATATCCAGTGCCACTGTCACTCTTAGCTTTGCTTGTTGTTTTATCTCCAGGAACAAGAGGATTCTGGGATTTGCTTGAACTTATCACTTTCCCAGAAGTGTAGCTCTCATGGGCAGCTCGGTCATGTTTACAAGGTCCTTTGCCTTGGCTGTGGTAGAGATGGGGGTTCCCTTGTTGTCTAAAGCCATCCGAGGCAGGAGGTGATCCGGACTTGAAAGATGCCAAGTCTTCATCAACCAAATCTTAAAAATAATAACAGTACATAAGACACACATGAAAATAATAAAAATTAAAATACATCACAAACTGATTTAGGATTAAAAAGTGCATTATCTGAAGTTAGGTGTGGTGGTGCATACCTGTTGTATCAGCACTTGGGAGGCTAAATCAATGAAGCAAGAAGATCATGAGTTTGAAGCCAGCCTGGGCTATATAGCAAGATCTTGTATCAAAAACCCAACCAACTAAACAAAAACAAGGTTTTATTGTTTACTTACAAATGAGAGATATAAAATTAACTGGGCTTTAAAAAGATCTATAAAGTAGATCATAAATGGGTTTTTTTTGTAAAAGAATTAACCATTTGGCTTATAATTAACAAAAATCATAAATATATTTGCCATGTTGGTAAAGATTTTCAAACTAAGTTCAACAATGAGACACACTGTCACTTGGGTTGTGAGGTGCTGTCAGTCTTCCAGCAGGACAGCAGAGGGCATCTGTTCAAACCACATGTCATATCACACCTACATACCAAAATATATACACAGGTGTACGTGACAGGATATCACTGTAACAAACCTCTGAACTCAGCATTTAAAATACAGCAGAAAAATTGTTATGTCCATGAAAACACCATACAATCAAAAAAGGTTACGTTTATAATGCACTGAAAGCTACCACATTACTAACAAACAGACGTATGGGCACTAAGAAACCTTTTGTAACTTTCCTTTTAGTTTTTGGCACTGAGGATCACCTACAAAGCCTTGAACATGCTTGTGGGCAGGTATTCTACCAATGAGTTATTCCCCATGACCTTCCTTCTTAGTTTACTGCACTGAGTGAATTGCATTTGTAAGGAGCATAGCTAGAAATAAAAACATGAAGACATTAACACTAGTATCTTGCAGTTGTTTCTGTGAGAATGGCCCGCATAGGCTCAAATGTTTGAGTGCTCGGTCCCCATTTAGTGGAACCGTCTGAGAAGGGTTAGGAGGTGTGTCCTTGTTGGAGTAGGTGTGGTGGTCTTGTTGGAGGAGCTGGGTCACTGTGAATGGGCTTTGAGATTTCAGGTGTCCACACCAGGCCCAGTTTCTGTCTCTCTCTCTCTTGCCTGTGGATCAGGACGTAAAGCCCTCATCCACTGCTCCTGCACCACGCCTGTCTGCTTCCTGCTATGATAATCATGGATTTACTCACTAAAACTACAAGCAAATCCTCATGCTTTGTTTGATAAGAGTAGCCCTGATAATGGTGTCTCTTCACAGCAACAGAACAGTAACTGAGCTATATCTTAAAATAACAATTAAATAAGAACTAGAAAAAATGTTTTGTTTACATTTAATATAGAGACATTCAAGAAATCATATAAAAACATGTTAATATGTGAAATGTAATATGTAAATATACGCAGTATACTAGAAAACTCCATTTTAAAATAGGATTTTTACTGGTTCTTTTAAAGTTAATGCTCTAGTACTTAACTTACCCCTGTGTCGGCCTGTATCTTTCCTCTGTCCCTTTTCTAAATCTTTTCGTTGAGAAGACAGTGCATTTTTCTGTTCAATGGCTTTCAGAGCACATTCTCTGGAAATGTCTTTTATCTTCTCTCTTTGATCATGGCTTAACTTAACTGTAAAAGAAAACATTCTTATAATGATATACATTATTTTTCAAGTTGTTCAACAAAAGTAAACCTTGAACTTAAAAAAAAAAAAAACTACACTTAAAAAAGCCATGGACCACTGAAATGGCTCAGTGGGTTAGGGCACTTGTTGCCAAGACTGCCAACCTGAATCCAATCCATGGTACTCATATAATAGAAAGAAAAAAACCAACTCCTAAAGTTGAGTTGTTCTCTCACTTTCACACAGACAGACAGGCAGATAAGAGAGGCATGAATACACACACACCTTAAAAAAAAATAGGAACACAATGAACTCATTTTTATGCTTAACTAATGCTCAGCATGACTTTTTGACATTGGAGACCCATACTTTCTTCAACTATGTTTTCTATAGTCCCTAAAGCACGTGTAAAGAAAGAGGATGGAAGCTGCTGTGCTCTAGGTATTCTTATTTACTGAAGTCTCTGAGGTGGGTACCATCACTATCTCCAACCTGTGTAATAGATATACAGGCTACAGTAATTAAAAGCTGGCCGCCTAAGTTTACAAACTGTGTGTGAATCCATGCTGTCTTGTTCCACTGCATGGACAATCTCAAATATGTCAACAGAATCAAAACTCTGAGAAATACACTCACAAAAAGACACAACTCTACCTAGCCTCGTCTCTTCGTGGGCAAGGCAAGGCAAGGCAGTTTAGCCTTTCTCTTCAGTTTGCACCAGGAATTACATGTCCAGTAACTGAGAAAGAAAGACTGCTTAACTGTTTACAAACACTGCACACTGGACAGCGTAAAAACATACCTGGTGCTCTTCTCCCACTTGTCTGCATTTGGCTCCGATTAAATGAGGAAATATCAGTTTGAAATTTGTGATTTTCTTTCTGTTTTGTCTGACCATCAAATCCATTTTCTTTTGACTGATCTGGTTTATAAATGACAGGCTTCCCACATCCTTAAAAAGATAAAGACATCATTTCTTTCTTTCTCATTAGAAGAAAAGATATCTAAGTCATCTTCAGATATTTTTAATACCCTAGACAAAATAAGTTGATACTTAAGGGGGGTGATGTCAATCAGGGCTTTATTTGCTTTGTGATGCATCCAACACTGTTTTGCTGCTTCAGGCTAAACATTTACAATCTCAGAATTTACTGACAGAAAGAGCTCCCCATAGCCTCATCTGTGTTCTGGGTGCACCACACTGACCATACAGGGGGATTCCTAACAGAACTTCTGAGGCTACTGCCAGGGAAAGGTTTCTTTGAAAAGATCAACAAAATATAGTAAAATTATCCTGAATTTCATTTGATTGAAACTCAAAAATATTCTCAACATTCACCTTACATTCAGTAGTTGATCATAATAAATAAAAAAAAAAATGAAAAAATACTTTTTAAAAGGAATTACCCATATTTTCCTCAACCGATTTGTACTGTGACCAGTGGACAACCTGCCTGAGGGCATCCTCAGTAGAGACTGCTGTCCCATCTGGGTTTGCATAAAATAGCAAAAGTGGCTGTAAGTGGCATCGGATGCACTTGGAGACCACATCTTTCCATCTGGTTCCAATCTTTAAAAGAAAGATCACAATAAATAAACATGAACCAATTCCTGAAGTATGTGATATTAATAGGCAGAAACTGAATTAATTTATATTTCAAAGTACTTCAAAGACTTTCAGGGGCTAGCAGTCTAATTGTCATGAATAATTTTAATACGCAGGCCAAATACAAATTTTAGATTCTCATTTTTAAAAAGAAATACTAGGCAGGGTCCACTGAGATAGCTGAGTTTGATTCCAGGACTCCCATGGTGGAAAGTGAGCCCTGACAGCACTGACTGTGCTCTGATCTCACGCCCATCCTTTCCATATGTGTGTTCCCTCTCCCTACATACACACAATACAGAAATGGAAAAAGAAATCACGGCATGGTATTGGTACAGAAACAGGCAAGAAGATCAATAGAATAGAATTGAAGATCCAGAAATGAATCCACACACCTATGGTCACTTGATCTTTGACAAAGGAGCTAAAACAGTCCAGTGGAAAAAGGACAGCATTTTCAAAAAATGGTGCTGGTTCAACTGGAGGTCAGCATTGAGAAGAATGAAAATCAATCCATTCTTATCTCCTTGTACAAAGCTCAAGTCCAAGTGGATAAAGGACCTCCACATAAAACCAGACACAATGAATCTAACAGAAGAGAAGGTGAGGAAGACCCTAGAATACTTAGGCACAGGAGAAAAGTAACTGAACAGAACACCAATGGCTTATGTTCTAAGATCAAGAATTGACAAATGGGACTTCATAAAATTGCAAAGCTTCTGTAAGGCAAAAGACACTGTCAATAGGACAAAACAGCAACCAACAGATTGGGAAAAGATCTTCACCAATCCTATATCCGATAAAGGGCTAATATCCAATATATACAAAGAACTCAAGAAATTAGACTCTAGACAACCAAATAACTCTATTAAAAAATAGAATACAGAGCTAAACAAAAAATTCTCAACTGAGGAAACTCGAATGGCCGAGAAACACCTAAAGAAATGTTCAACATCCTTAGTCATCAGGGAAATGCAAATCAAAACAACCCTGAGATTCCACCTCACACCAGTCAGAATGGTTAAGATCAAAACCTCAGGTGATAGTAGATGCTGGCGAGAGTGTGGAGAAAGAGGAACACTCCTCCATTATTGGTGGGATTGCAAGATGCTGCAACCACTCTGGAAATCAGTCTGGCAGTTCCTCAGAAAATTAGACACAGTATTACCTGAGGACTCAGCTATACCACTCCTAGGCATATACCCAGAAGATGCTCCAACATATAACAAGGACATGTGCTCCACTATGTTCATAGCAGCCTTATTTATAATAGCCAGAAGCTGGAAAGAACCCAGATGCCCTTCAACAGAGGAATGGATACAAAAAATGTGGTACATTTACACAATGGAGTACTACTCAGCTATTAAAAACAATGAATTTGAGAAATTCTTAGGTAAATGGATGGAACTAGAAAATATCATCCTGAATGAGATAACCCAACAAAAGAACACACTCACTGATAATTGGATATTAGCCCAGAAGCTTGAAATACCCAGGATTCAACTCACAGATCATATGAAGCTCATGAAGAAGGAAAACTAAGTGTGGGTGCTTCCGTCCTTCTTAGAAGGAATAACAAAATACTCAAGGGAGCAAATATGGAGACAAAGTGCGAGTCAGAAACTGAAGGAGGTCTGAAGACCAATCCACCTGGATATCCATCCCATGTGCAGTCACCAAAGGTAGACATTGATGTGGATGTCAGGAAGTGCATGCTGACAGGAGCCTGATATAGCTGTCTCCTTAGAGGTCTGCCAGAGTCTGACATATACAGAGGCAGATACTCACAGCTAACCATTGAACTGATCAAGGGGTTCCCAATGGAGGAGTTAGAAAGAAGACTGAAGGAGTTGAAAGGGTTTGCGACCCCATGAGGAGAGCAACAATACCAACCAACCAGAGCTCCCAGAGTCTAAACCACCAGCCTGGGTGCACATAGGGAGGGACGCATGGCTCCAGCTGTATATGTAGGGGAGGATGGCATTGTTGGGCATAGGTGGGAGAGGAAGTCCTTGGTCCCATGAAGGCTGGACGCCAAGTGTGGGGTAATTTGAAGATAGGGAGGTGGGAGTGGGGGAGTAGGTGGGGCAGATCCTCATAGAAGCAGGAGGAGGGGGGATGGAATAGGGGGTTCCTGAGGGGGTGGAAAACGGGGTAAGGGAATAATATCTGAAATGTAAATAAAATATGCAATAAAAAATATCTATAACCAGTTGTATACCCACAAAAAAATCAACAGGTAAAATGATACTTTCTGTACTAAGATTTAATTATTAAATTTTATTTGTATACACATCTCAACCTATTGAACTCATGAAAATCCCCCTATTTCAGCTTGTCAAATGCTGGAATTATAGATGTAAGCAACCATGCCTGGAATCATCACTAAATTGTAAGCAGCTTTTCATATATGTGGTTGACTGACTTTTGACAAAGCATCCAAGTCAATTCAGTAGAGAAATTAGTTCAACAAATGGTGCTGGAAAGCTAAATAGCCAAACAGAAAACAACTCCTACCCACAGCCCCCAAAATGAAGCATCATCTCAGGAAATTCACAGAGAAAATCTTCACTAAACAAATTCAGAGAAGAAAATAAATTGTAAATCTGACTTCATCAAATTAAGTAATAACATTTGCTCTTGGGAAGCTATGTCATTAAGAAATTGAAAGTTGAAAGTGGTCAGCCAGGTGTGGTGGCACACACTTTTAATCCCAGCACTCAGGAAGCCGATGCAGGGGATCTCTCGGAGCTTAAGGCCAGCATGAGCTATACTGTAAGTTCCAGGCCAGTCAGTGCTACACAACGAGACTGTCTCGAGAAGCAACTGAAAGTACACAACACATAAAGGACTTGTGTACAGAATAAAAACGGCCTAGGACTTAATAAGATATTCCAATTCAAAAGATTGGTAGGACATTTGAATAGACCTCTCTCTCTCCCCATCTACCCCACCCATTTAAATAGATATCACACACACACACACACACATACACACACACACACACACACACAGAGCATCCAGTGCACTGTCAATAAGCACATGGAAAGAATGTGTAAACTACTATTAATCACAAAGGAGACTGTTTAAGCACTACAGTGAGGTATTTTATACAGCATTATAAGAGCTAGAATTACTAACACTACCTAAGTGGAAGATGGATTCTCATATGTTGCTAATAGGAACAAAATCAGTACATCTGTAATAACCATCAATTGGCAATTCTTGGTAAAATTTAACACACATTTATCATGCAACTCAAAAATTCCACTCTGTGTATTATCTAAGAGCAATGGGAAAATATTCACATAATGATTATTTAAACCACCACAGGTTAATGAAGAACTTGTAGTACAGCTATTAAATGAAACATGGTAAAAATGAAGGACAGTATGAATGGATTTTAATAACATTTTGCTGAGGGAAAGGAGACAGAATAGTAAATGCTGCAAGAACCCTTTATGTAAATGAGGGAAAGGGCAAAACTAATCTAGAGGAGGTCAGTGATGTCATGTCATGAGGCTGAGGTGAGGTGGGAAGACTGCTAGATAGCAAGAGGCATCCAGAACCTTACAGGGTGATGAAAATGTTCTCTATACAGAGAGCAGGAACAGCAAAATGACAGAGCACTTGCCTAATATATAAGAGGCCAATCCTTGGCTCAAGCCCAGCAATGTTAAAAACCAGGTATCTGATTATAGTCAATTTTAAGTGTGCATATTTCTCAAAGCTCAAGGTGCATACTTGAGTACATTTTAATGTTTATAAATCACACAAACATCCCCTCCCCCCAGGCTTTCTAGTAACTGGAACCCCAAGCTTTTCCATGACTTCTGGTTACCTCCTTACTTGGCAACCTCATAAATATAGAACCAATCTGAAAGGAACACTTCAAATGATTAATACCTGATATTTCTCCAAATTTTGACAATTTGTGTTATATAGTTAGCCAATATGAACTCTAAAATGTCAAAGTAGAATATCTTCATAATTTTCTATAACAAAGAACTATCTAAATGCAGTATTTTTTTTTTTTACAAATACCAAATGTTTTCTATCAGTTCTATTGAAGTAGATTAACATGCAAAACAACTGTCTGGCCTCACATGAGTCAGTATCTTCGCCATTACATAATCCTTGCTCTAAAACCTTTCCTCCTTGTACCTGGAAACCATGCAGTTACTTTCTACAAGGTTGTTTTTAGTTTTTTAAATTCTATATAAAGTCAATTTTATATAGAGTTATAGTATATAGTCCCTTATATACAGCTTCATCAACTTAGTATAATGCCCCAAGATTCATCAGAATTCATACATTAACTGATACTTTATTCCTTTTATTAATAAGCATTATATATTACACTGTAGGGCTGTACCATATATAGCTGGCTAGCCATTCACTTATTACTTATTTGATTTTTAAATTTTGTCTATTAGGAAAAAAGCTATCATGAACATTCAGGTCAACATCTTATGTGGACTTATTTTCAGCAGAGCAGAAACACACACACACACACACACACACACACACTCAAAGTAAAAACAAACACTGACAGGCTGTTTCCTCAAGTGACTGCTCAAGTCTTCAGTCTCACTGTCCTCAGATGACAGGTCTAACTAGTCTAAATCCTTGCTAATGCACGGTACGGTCTTAGTAATTCTTTTTGAGTTTAGTCAATATAATGGGTAAATACTGGGATCCTACCATGAACTGAATTTGTATTTCTCAATAGCTGATGATATAAAGAATGTAACAGAGAACATTTATATACTTTCTTTGGTAAAGTCTTACTCATTTGTTCAAAAAAATTGGTCGTCTTGTTATTGTTGAGTTGTAAAATTTTATGTTTTTATATTTTGAATACAGGGCTGGAGCTAAAGTTCGGTGGCAGAGCATTTGCTAGGACACATGAGCCTTATAAGATTCAATCCCCTGTACTAAAAACAAGTCAAACGTAAAAAATACATTCTGGATACAGACTATATTACATATGCCAAACAAATATTCTCTTCTAGCCCCCAGCTTATGTTATTCTCCTAAATGTCTTACTAGAGGGCAAAAGTTTTATTAAGTTTTGATGACCCCAATTTATCAGTGTTTATTTTTTATGGCCTAAAAAATGTTCAGTGAATGCTATCTAAGGAATGTCTATGACAATAATCAGTGTTGACAAATGGCCCTTTGTGTTATATGTTATAATGAAAGTACAGAAAATTCCACACCACGTGTTTGTAACAACCTAAGAATTTCTAATTTTAAAAATCAGTTTACCAGCAGAATTTTCAAAGCTAGTGAACTTTGAGAAGTGTTTACAAGATCAATCGTCTTCAATTTTATCAGGTCTAAATCTCTTTCAGAACTTTAAAAACTCAGATCCTTGGTCGTCTACTAATTAAGGAAGAATTCTAGAATTTGGCCACAGGTTTTTCAAAGGCAAGCACCAAGTCAGAGATGAACTGGTGGGTAAAAGCACCTGTGACACGCTGACAACCCAGTTTTCATCAGGGAACCTTCATGGTAGGAGGAGAGCATCAGTTAGTGTAATAAAATAAATAACATGTAATTTTTAAAAAGCCAGGTATGATGTGTTACACCTACAATTCCAACACATAAGAAGCTGAGATAGGAAGATTGCTGTGAGTTTAAGGCTATTTTGGGCTACATATTAATTCTAGGTTAGAATGGTCTTTAACATAAGACACTGTTTCAAAAAGCAAACGAATAATTTATCAAAAGAACATATGTCCAATTCCTTATTGTGTATACAAAATTGGAAAAACAGTGCCTCATTCTGTTCCTACCTCAAAACTCATTACTCTAAACCTGGACTAGATTAAAACTTAAGTTTTAAAATAAACTAAAATTTAAAAATTGTGATAGGTAGCTGGTTCTTTAATTCACTACTCTAATAATTATGCCAGTACCATATATATTGTTACGTACGTCTATTCTGTTTTGAAAAGTCCCAATGATTACTGAAATTAGTGCAGGTCTTACCTCCTTCACATGTGCATCATCAAAAAACACCCACTTGGAGCTCTTGGTGTGAAAAGCAAAGGCACAGTAGTGTCGACTGGTATAACAGATCATACCGACAAGGTGCAGTTCACTGTCTGTGGCATTTTCATCAGTAACCCTATAAAAAAGCTATTTAAAAAGATTAATGTATATTTATCATTATTTCTTTAAGAAGAGAAACTATGAATCATTTATCTAAATATTTCACCTACAGATTGGCCTTGATCCAACCTTATTACTGAAGGTGCCACTGATATGGAGCTGGCTGTCAGCACACCACATTTAATCCTCAGAACCTCCAAGTTCCACAAATTGAATTCACTATGCATTAGTGCAGTTTTTCCAGCAACATACAATTGACACTTTACTTATACTCCAAATGTAAGACGAATTATATATTCCTGATTAGATACCACATTTGAAGAAACACTAAAATATCACTTAAAAGGTATATTTATTTTTAATTGTAACAATAACAAACTCAAAGTAAGTTTAGAAAGTTAACAATTGATTTTAAAAAGCACACATGTGTCAAGAGAGATCAATACACAGGTTAAGTTTAAAACTTACACCCTTTCTAGATTCCTATTCATCACATTTATGTGATAACCATCAGGTGGTAACCATCATCATCACCAATCATCACTCCAGGGTCAAAGGGCATGAGATAGGTTAAACTGTGATTGAAAGTCATTTCTAGTCTATGGAAAAAGGTATTCCACTTAGTCTGATTCAGGCAAAATTATCTTCATCAAAGCACATCTGGATATCAATATTTCCTTTAAAAAATTTAGGTTCTGATGAATAAAACTAAGACCATCGTGATAGATAACATTTGAATGAAAGCAACTGTGATACCCCAGGAAGGTAGAGATGCGTGGCTAGACTTCGAACTACATCTTCAGTCAAGTCAGAGTGCTCGGAGTCCCAGACTAATCCAATGGTAACAATCTCTGGGCAATTCATTAAAACACGGCGAATTTTTATTTTTTGGCCACAGTTACTCTACAGAATAACAAACACAAAAGGCAGGATTTTAAATTACTAGTTACTATATGTACCTTATATTATACAATGAAAATCAAAGTGTATCTGAAATTTGATTTTTCAGTTTATTAGAAATTGACTTCTGATCAGTTGTTTGTCTTTACTGATTAAGCAAGGTCTTAATTTTAACTCATTTGATACTTTTAGATGTGTTAAAACAAATATTCACCCTGAAAACAACAACAAAAAGGAGGAAAAAAAACCCTTATGGTTGTTAACAGCTAGCTGTGGTGTTTGGGAGGCTGAGCCAGCCTGGACTATGGTATTAGACTCTGTCAAAAAAAAAAAAAAATCACTGAAGTTATTTACAATCTTATGCAATAAAAAATCATTTGTCACATTTACTCAAAGCAACAATGACAACAACATGACTTCTCTGCAGTCATGGGATACATTTCAGACCTCTGAAAGACTTCAATCAACACATGATACTTTACATTTTATAATAAGGTGAGGTAGGCAGTCCTCTATGAGTTTGAGCCACCCTGATCTACTTAGTAAGTTCCAGGCCATCCAGGAATAAGACTGTCTCATTAAAAAAAGGAGGTGGAGTGGCCTGGAGAGTTAGCTCAGTAGTTAAGAGCACTTGCTCTTAGAGGACCCAGGCTAAATTCTTCACACCCACATGGTGACTTACAATTATCTGTAACTCCAGTCCCCACGGACTGAATGCCCTCTTCTGACCTCGTGGGCACCATGTACACTTGGGGTACACTTACAAATACATAAATATAAAACATTTTTTTAAAAAAAATGAGTAATTTTGCAAAGCTAAGAAGTTTTTGTTTTGTCTTTATGGTGTTCTTCTATGTTGCCCAGGCTTGCCACAGATCTATGGCCTCAAATGATCTTGCCTTAACCTCCGGAGTAGCAAGGGCTACAGATGTGAGCTGGAGTTAAAGAGTTTTCACAATGACAGCACTAAGATAGATAAATAGTCTATGTGATGTAAAGTCATCTCCAATATCACTAAATAAAGATTTTATGCATGTCCAATTAGTATTTACATGAGAATTTCTGAATGCCTATTTTCAAGTTTATAAATATAGAAGTACACTAATATTCTCCAACTATACTTACAGGACACTTCCGATAGTCATCTGCTGTATTTGCTGCTTGCAGTAATTCCGCAAACATCTCTGGCTTAAATCGTTCATGTCTTTCCATCATTCTTTCAATTTCATTGCTTTAAAAAAAAATAGGAATCTTAATCTCACCTAGCCTATGAACTTACAATAGGTATATCAGTTTCACTTGAAAAAGCTGAGTATTAATATATACTGATAGGTATGCATTACTTTTCTATCTGAAAACTTAACCATACAGTAAAAAATTACTAAATTTGGAAACTATATGAAGAATTAAGACAGATATAGAATCATATTAGAGTATTCTTTTTAATTACTTATTCATTTACTTTTTGAGATATCATCCTTCTATCTAGCCCAGGATGACCTAAACTTATTAAAATTCTCTTACCCAGGCCCCAAACACTTACGATTATAGGTAAGTGTCACCTTATCCAGCTATACGTTTGTTTAGGACTTCCTGGATGAGGGTAAAAGTTCTACATGGAAGTAGTTCCAATATAAAATTTTTTTATTCTACTAATTAAGAAGATTTTGAATTTAAATTCTACCTTAACAAATACAAATTGTAGAAGTTTCTTTCTTCGGCCTAAAGTTGCCAGAGGTAGAGTTAAGTGTTTCAGCTAGGAGATGGCAGCCTTCACCAGCAAAGTTACCTCAGTGCTAGACTAGTGTCTTTTGCTTGTATTGTGAATACTAATGGCTTTGTTGGAGCTGGAACAGACATTTTCCTACATTACTGGGAACTATCCCTCACACAGTAAAACCGTAAAACAACTATTTAAGCATTTTCAAGGGAAACTGTTACAGGCCACACACCATCACACCTTTCCATTCTAGATGCTCTAACTCTACTGTATGCTTCACGGTGCATGGTCTAAGGAAGCCACTAATAGTTAGTAACCAAAAGTACTCTTCTAACACACTGCACAACACACTAGAAAGCACTCAGTCTGATAAACATTCAAACACATGATAGTTTTACAAAACTGACAGTATCAGAGTAATGATAAATTCTGTAACCAGATGTAGATTTCAATCTTAGTCCATCTACCTAAGGGGTAGAGTTACCAAAGTAAGCTCATTAAATTGGTAAAAGACTTGAAGTAACTTTGATTGACAAATGTTGCATAAGGTCTGGGAAAGACTTTGCATCTTATCTAGCTATTTCAGAGAGACAGAAAGGGAAGGAGCTGGCAGACAGGCAGGCAGTAAGCACAGCAAACTTTTCCGGTGACTATTGAGGTCTCAAATACAATAACCTAAGGTTAGATCCTGTTTTCCTTTCTTTTCACCTTACCCTAGCTCTCACTCATCACTGTAAAGGAGACTATGGTACATACAAGGCCCATACAAGGGAAGCAACTTAGTAAAGATGAACTATGCAGTTCATTTACCAGTGAGTTTCTCATTTTAAGGTCATTTTCCCAGCTCCAAAGGTCTGCTATAAATATAAAAGATATAAATCCTGAACATTTTATTATAAAATGCATTTAGTCTGAAATGCTCCAAAATCTGAAATCTGAGGGCTAATATGTTATGAATGGTAAATTCTAAACCTAAGTTTATGTGATGGGCTCCACTTAAGATGCAGGCTCACTACAAACACTATATAAAATTACTGTCAGATTATATGTATGTTATATAAACAAATGAATTCCATATGCCTTAGCTTCTGCAAAAAACATACTGTATTACATATATGCAAGTATTACCTTCAGCTGAGAAAGCCAGCTCCTGGGTTCTCTTATTAAAGCACATTTAATAATGTTAGAAAGGAAAATCCATACTATGTTATGATTTCACAGAATAAATGCTTAATGTGCTTAACTGTGCTCCTAGCCCCTTTGTTAAATATTTTTGAGAGGTCTTACCACAGGGCTGTTGTAGAAATGTACCTCACGAGTTCGTTAAAGGGGAGAGGGTCTGACGATGCCCCACAGCTGCGACACACACACTGCAGGTAAAAACATACGCTTAATCTATCACTCAGGAGACAGAAGTCTAGTATCTAAACAAATAACTAAGACATTTCACCTGTTCATACAGAGTCATGGCAAACTTCTGATGAGTCACACAAGATTTAGAGGTGCACATGTCTGCATCCCTGTTTGGCACCAGGTGAAAATGAATTCTTGCCAATATGTTTTCCTAATTAAACAATTAAAAAAAAACCACAAGTGAAATAAGTTCCTGATCTTGCAGATAACACCATAATACATAATTACCTTTAACTGAACATTTTCCAAAGTGTAAATGCAGGGATGTCATCAGTGCTGGCTTTTCAATTTTCCTCTCTAATCATTGCAAATGTTCAAGTTTTGCAATGCTAGCTTAAAAAAAAAATCAACGAAGGAACTTTAAAGCCTTACTTTTAATACCAAATACAAAGGATGATATATAGAATCCAGTATCAGAAACTGAATTTGTTACATTCCCAGCATTCTTATATTAAGTAAAATCAGGTTAACGTTTTTAAAAAGTGTGAGTGTTACATGAGTGTGCACCTGTGTATGCAGGTGCATGGAAAGGCCAGATGTCACAACTTCAAGTGTCAAACTTAGGAACACGGGCAATATCATTTGAGTCAATGTCACTCATTGGCCTGGAGCTTACCAATTAAGCTAATGAATATACATATATATACTAGATATGTGATATATATCTCCATACATATACACCACACACCCACATCTAAGGCTCACGGATCAATGATAGGGTATCAAGACTGTAGACCCACATGTAGTGGTAATTAGAAGAAAACCTTGTCCTTTGGATACAGCAGAACAGTTGCATATATGAACTCAGAGGTTTTGATAGTATACTCAAAACCTGTACAAACTGAAGCCAGATCAAATCTCAGCACAGAGGGGGTAGATGTGCATAAAATTCCACCCTTAGCCACACAGTTTTTGGCAAAAGTCAGCTGCTTTTGACTTTTGAGAAGAAGAGACAGTTTCTTCCAAAAGTGTAGCTTCTGGTAGATCAGCTACTCTCCAGTGGAACTACATATCCAAAAGTATTTGGGCAGCACAAACTGGTCTTGAAAGATTAAAAACAAAATAGAACACAAAACTGGGTGGTCAGTATATATATATTATATAAAATTTATCATAAAAACAACTATGTGTATATTTTATAAACATACAGTAAAAATCAGAGCATAAATCATCAGAACCCAATATATAACATAAAACACAGAATGATTTAAATTAAATCTTGAAGGATGAATAAGATATATATAGACACTGACCAGTTCTAACATTTTTTCATTTTTATATTTTTTTATTTGTTTTCAAATTTGCATCACATAAAGAATTAAAACTATTCTTCTAAGTTCTTATGGTTTGGCAGAGATACTTACAAAGCACTCAGCAGCATCATCCATAAGGCCAAGCTGAAATCTCTGCTCATCTTTGAAGCTTTCTGCAAGAGCATGCCGTATGTTATCTGAGGGAAGTGCTTTTTCTCGGCTGTGTTGAAATTGTGCAAATATTGTCTAGAAATCAAAAGTGTATCAGTAGGTCGAATGCCAACAACTTTACAGACACTTTAACAATTTCACTACAACATAAAGAAGCAGCATACCCATACCTGGAAATGAATAAAGATCAGTCCCAGTCCTGAAATCCCATATAAAGTTAATTATTCAAGAATCAAGGAGATGGCCCAGAAGGCAAAGCACTGGTTTGAGGACTGGAGTCTGAACACCCAGAAACCATGGCAAACACCAGGTGGGCATAGAGAGTCTGGCTGCAACCCCACCATGCAGAAGGCAGAGACAGGGAGTCTCTAGAGCAAGCTGGCTAGCCTGACTCCTCACTGAGTGCCATGTTCAGCTAGAGACCTGCTCAAAACACAACATGGAGAATGACTGAGGGAAACACCCTACAGCCAAAGGCACCCTTCCCACCTCTAATTCCCAGAGCTGGGTTATGGGAGAAGCCAGATCCAAGTCCTCATGTTTGTACAACAAACACTGAGTAGCCACCCTTCCCTCCTCTGTGACTTTGAAGCCCCCAGATCTCCCCTTACCTCCGAGGTCTGGCTCTCAACACTCTCTCTTGCTCACAATGCTTCTGGTGCCCAGACTTTCTTGGTATTTGAAGTTATGTCTATATCTACCCAGAAGGTTCTCTCCCACAAGTTCCTTTACTGAAACTCGATCATCTTTTCTAGGTCTGGAGTTAACTGTCAACCTTTTGATGAGGGTTTTCTCGCTCCTTAATACTTCCTGGTTTACTCTGGCTAATATTTCCTCCTCAGCCACTCACTTCATTTTTACCACCTAATGCTCTACATGTAGCTTATACATTGTCTCCTATGCTACTACAAAAGGATATAGGTTCCTATATGACTTTGTTGTTTCTGTTTATGTTAACAGGCTCTCACTACGTAGCTCAGGGCAGCCTTGAACTTGAAATTTACCTGCTTCCACATCTCAATGGTAGGAAGAACAGAGATTGTTACAAATTATGCTGACTGTATTAACCCAATAATGAGAGCAGGACCTAGAACTCAGTAGTAGCTAAGAGCAGTCATTAAAACAAATAATAATTACAAAACAATTAAGAATATTCTCAACAATTTCATATTATTTAAAAAATTAAATTTTAATTATATAACATAAAAGTAGGAGATAAAAACTTGCCATGTTTTAACATTCATCTTCAAAACTATGTTATTTGACAATGAACTTCAATCACGAGCAAATTAAATAACCATCAAAATTAAAATTTTGGAGAATCAATAGTAATTACTAAATTACCTTCAATGCACAGAATATACAGGCATCTCCCTGACATATATGTCCAGTCAGAGCTCTCAAGCTTCTTCGGAATATATCTAACTGCCATAAAACCTAAAAAACATTTGAATGGAAAACAGAATTGAGATTGTCTATGGAAAAAAATCATATTTGGACATTTTAAAAGCAGTAAAGTAGTAAGTAACCTCTTTAATCCCCTGTACATAACTGGACTTGCATAATCACTAGAAACAGGAAGTACAACACTACATAGAGGAAATTCCTATTGATTCACATGAAAAGCCACAATGAGAATAGAGCACACACACACACACACACACACAAAACCCACAGAAAAAGCTTTCAGTTAAGTGTTTGCACACAGACAGGAAACATGAGATACTACATGGAGAATTTGGCAGAGACATGAAAGAAGAAGAGATTATAATACTTGGAAACACTGGAAGCCTAGGAAGGAAATACAATTAGACTTTAAAGCTAAGATGTACTAAATAGTAGTCAGTATGTCTTAGCAAGAAGAACGTGTGACCAGTATGTGTGTGATCATGCACACTAAATGAAAGACTCCTGTGGTAAGAGGAACAGTGTGGGGATAGCCAAGCAATGACCTGAATATATTCGCAACAATTACTCCTTAGACACTGGCTACTAAGAGACAAAGTCAAACTACAAAAAAAAAAAAAAAAAAAGTATAACAGTTGAAAGAAAATCAGTCCAGTACCTAAAACCCATTTTATAAAACCTACATTCTACACAGTGGAATAATATTGCATGTCTCCGTTTAGGGAAGATTAATATACAAAATACAAAGCATATACTGCAGAGCCTGACAAATAACTGATATACAAGCAAGTTTATCAAGAGTCTCTGAATCTTTTCAGTAATTTCTTCAAATAATATACCTTAGAAGAACCCACTTAAAACATCTAAATTCTCTCGACTAAAAATAAGATGTTAGTAAAAGGTTAATAAAAACAAAATGAGTGTTTTATAAAGTACTTGGAAATACTAACTTCTTATATATTATCTCAGCATATCATAAAAATACAAGATTGAAATCCATTTCAAAGGACTTAACAAAGATCATGAAGATTAATGCTGGCAAACTGTCTAACAACACAGATCTGAAGGCAGATGGCTCTAGCTCTTCTGTTGAACAGCTTTTGAACTGACAGCCAAATATTTACTATAGCATCTCTCACCAGGAGCTGTAAAGGCTAAATGAAATGGAAGATGTAATAAACAGGCAAGGATCTAATGTATAGTAACTACAGCAAATGTTAGCTATTAAACAGAACTTTGCTTCTAACTCAAAGAATTTACCGGCACCTAACATGTCAAATGTAATACTTTCTTGGCACCTGAAAATGTAAATTATCCAGTAAATAGAAAACCCTCAAGAATCTATTTTCATAAAGTCAGTAATATCTTTAAATTTTAAAATTTTATTTTAAAAAGGAGATTGAACAGAAGTGTTCTCCATGGATGGGCCAGAAGAGTTTCCACCATAGCAATCTCAGAGCCAGGCATGGATGGGTATCTCCCTACTACCTAACTAGAGGCACCTCAAAACACATGGGCTATTACCATCACATTTGGTTGTCCACCATAACTAGATGGTAAGATTCCACAGCTAAGGATACCACTCACTTCCACTGCAGGACACAGAGAATCAACCGGACTGACTGAGAAACTCTCTCCCTGCTAGCTAGTGTTCAGTGCTGGAAGGTGCTACAGAAGCTGACAGAGGAGACATGCATCACCAGTGATCTTACTAGACCCTGGACAGTACAGTATTGACCTGCCTGCCACATGTAGTGTACTCATGCAACAGTGGCTGCATGACAACTATGGGAGTGACTAACTACTTTCAGACTGGATACAAGGTCGGCTCCATTTCATGTCTGAGTTTGTAAACTTGTCAAAAGGCCATGACTTGGGATACACTAGGATCTAGGGGTAGGGAACTCATATTAAATAGTTATGCTGTCAAGTTAACTTCTAATATTGAAGTTTATACCAGTGGATTTGTGTTGCTCTCAACTCTGGTCAGAGAAACTTCTTTTAGTTGTGGGAAACAATTAATGCAGAGAGTATCTGACCAATGTACCAGGTGTAAACAATAGCCAGTACTAAGCTGCCAGTTGAAGACGAGAACTCTAAAATGCAGACTTCTGGATGTAACATGGTTTTTGCAAATGTCATCTCACAGTGCCTATGGTTATCTGCAAAGAACCTATACAAGATTAAGCCAGTAAAAATTCTAGCAGGAATGCAAAAGGCACTATAGGAGCCCTAACTCCGAGCAAAAGAGCTATTGATGACTAATGGTCGCTGAGTCACTCTGGGGGTGTGTGTGGTGTCTACTATAGCATGGCTCCAATCCATGTACATATATATGTCAGTACTATCTGGACTAAGGACGAGAGGAAGAAGCTGCTGATGACAACCACCACCACCACCACCCCGCCAGGAAACAGGAATGGAGATGAGCTGGGGAGTCCCAGAGAAATTGGGGGAAGGTAGTGGAGGATGGGTATGATAAGAATGCATTGTATACATATATGAAATTTTCAAAATAATATTTTTCTGTATATTATTCAACACAGTAGCATAAAACCTTAAAACAAATCCTTATCACAAAATTATACTAATTATAATCCATGTTCATGCTATTTCATAAAATTATATTCTATTGTCTGTTACAAAATAAGCTTCAGCTAATTATTGAACTAATTAATTTTTAGCAATATATACTCCTTTTTAATGCCTTGCATGTAGTTATTTAATATAAATCCTAAAAGATACTATGCATGTTTTTTGCATTTCTACATATAGCTTAAGTACACCCCAAAATCAGTGCATATAATCATGTTTCCTGAAGGAATATAAACTTTGATCATATTCATCACCTTAAAACACTATAAAAATATACTAAAATGATAAGAAATAAGAGACACAGTGTACAAATTCATTCACTGCCTTTCACTGGATTCATACCTTTTCATAGCTGCATCTGAAATTGGTATGGCCTTACAAGATAGATTCCTCAATTTATTTCCGAGCCATCTTTTAAAATAATCATAAAACTGATCACTAGCAAGACGTTTTCTGACAGGAAGTCCTTGAATGGTAGTTTTTTTCCGATGAGAATTGGCTTTACAAATTAGCCTGTAGTACCATCTGAACACTGGAGGCTGCTGGAGTAGGCAGGGCAGAGCACTGCAGAGTCCGCACCAGGATCACACAGGCTCCTCCAAGCATGCCGGTACTCACAAGCAGGGAATGAAACACTCAAATGAAGAAACCATGCTCAGAGCTCATGGAGGACGAGGATGAGACCTAATCTCAATAGTCAAGGTGAAAAACTCAGGTTCACAAGAGCCCTGAAGAAAAGAAGTGTCTGAAAAAAAACTAACCTTAAGAGTAAATAAAACTATCCCTGCCCAAGAAACCAGAACACCAAGATAACCAGACTGTTTCCAACTAAATTAATCTTGGCCCAGAATAAAGCTTAAGATTGTCTTAGAAATCCTGAAAATATCTATAACCTCACAAGGTAAAACTTCTATGACAGGCAATAAAAATTAGTGGCCATTAAAGCAAAAAAGTGGGGGGGGGAGAAAAAATAGAACACTAAAATCCTGTATAAAGGATAAAATTAGTAGATAGCACAGGAAAACAATTCATAGACTAAAGGTTAAGACTGAACACATGAAGGCACATATCAAATACTTATTAATAAAAATCAGAATGTCTAAGATAAAAAAAATACACTTTTGTTGTTTGTTTTCCCAAACAGGATTTCTCTGTATAGCCCTGACTATCCTGGAACTCAGCTTGTAGACCAAGCTGGCCTTGAAGTCAGTGATCTGCTGCCTCTGCCTCCCAAGTATTGAGATTAAAGGTGTACACTATCACACCCAGTATGAAAAATACAATATCACAAATAGCAGATTAGACATTGAAAAGGTAAAGAATTAACTTCAAGACAAGAATTAACTTCAAGAAACAGAATCCAGAGAATGACACAGAGGAAAAAGGACTAAGAAAGAAAGCGAAGACCACAAGCCACTTGGAACAACCAGGTATGTAACTGGAGTCTTCCAAAGGAGGGACAGACAGGAAAAATGTCAAATTGACAGCTTCAAAACACTCAACAAACTCAACCATGAACAACACTAAGAAAAAGACCTTAAGAGTGGACAAAGGTAAGGATGTATGGCAAACATAAAAGTGAAGATCAAGCACGTTTTCATTAGAAACAATGGGAATACAGAAGGAAGACTATCAGGAGGCCCGGGAGGTCCCATCTCCCCCAATTTGTGATGCTCCTAAGGCTGATCTTAGAAGTTCCAATCCTCCTGCCTCAACCTCCCAGGAACTGAGATTAAAGGCATGCACCTCCATACCCACCTTTAATTCCTTAATCCTTCAAATACAGGACTGAAATAGATTTTTTTCAAACATACAAAAGCTAGAATATCACTAATAGGCCAGCATTATAAAAAAGTTAGTAAACAGAAGAAAAAGATGGTACATTGACGGTGCGCCTATTTAAATGTAGCAACGAAGTACCATAAACAAAAGCAGTCTTTATGGCATGTCCATTTAAAAATGAATGTCCATCTAAAAAAATGTTACCAAGAGAGTATTTCTACTTTCTTGACTGTGAAGATTTACATACTTACAACTTGTTATAAAATATTTTGTCTCCCTAAACCACACACACACACACACACACACACACACACACACAAATTATGGGAACTAAAGGAAAGGAAAAATGTAAAAGTAGAAAACAGAAAAAGACTTAAATTGACAGTTGGATCCAATCAAAGCATTTAACTTCAAGTATCTAGTGCCTCAATTTCCTGATATCCACTGCCACTTTCT
This sequence comes from Grammomys surdaster, assembly GCF_004785775.1. Lineage (NCBI taxonomy): Eukaryota > Metazoa > Chordata > Mammalia > Rodentia > Muridae > Grammomys > Grammomys surdaster. Next base: position 17,421,733 of record NW_021621323.1, on the reverse strand, counting down.
AAGGACAGTCTTTTCTCCTAATACCACTAGACTCTGAGCTAGGTGGAACACTTGTTTAAGGCCCAAAGTGAACTAGAGTCAGTATTTTCCTAATGCTTCTGGCGCCCTTTCCTGGGGGAGCTAAAGAACTTTCAGGGGAAGATCTGTTCCAGGTGGCGAACACCTGAGAACAAGTGTTCAGATGCTGGGGCATGTGGCATGTCACAGACGTGTAGAGTCATTAAATAAACAACACAGCTCTATCTAACAGTGTTCAGAAGAAAACATATGGAACTGCTAAAAGAGCAAAGCACATTTCACGGAAGAAAGATGATTAAAAATAGAAAAGGATGTTTATATACACATTTATTGAAATAATTTCAAAACAGTGTGGAATTGAAATAATCTTCAGTTAATCTAAAACAGTGGTACTCAAATTATAATTCAAGTGGCAATTTAAGGGTCACTGTGAGGTGAAATAAAATAAATTTGCATTCATTTTTTATTAATTAATGTATTTATTTACATCCCAAATGTTGCCCTCTTCCTGGTACCCACTTCCAGAATTTTTCCCCACATCTAAGAGGGTACCCCCACCAAACCTGCATTCTGATTTCAAACTAGCTCATTTGTTTCTACCCCATCAACTGGGATCTACACCTGACTTACTTTTTTAAAAACATGAAGAAGAGTGATAGCTAATTAAAACAAAAAATGTTTACTTTAAAATACTAATTTATTAAGCACTTTGAATAAAAACGTTTTTTATACCAGAGCAGTGTATCATTCTATGGGAAAATATCATTTCTAATTATTATAAAAACCAAACTGTTCAGAAGAGCATCTTCTGCACGATTAAAAGTGACATCAAGGTATTTGAAGACTGAGCAGAGGGCTTAGTTGGTAAAGTACTGGTCATGAATGCCTGAGGACCTGAGTTCAGATCCCTGGACTATGAAGAAACCGGCAATGGTAAAGTGTGTAACCCCCGTGCTGGGGACAGAGGAGTCAGGCATTTCCCTGGAGCTTAGCCAATTCAGCCGAGCTGAATGGATCAGCTGCATGCTCAGTGAGAGACCATGCCTCAAAAACGAGGTGGGAAGCAGCTGAGGAATGACACCCGGTACTAACTTTTGACCTCATGTATCGCATACACAGAAACCTATGTGCTCATGCATATATAAAGAGGTTCATACAATCAACCCTAAACACACAGATAAGTCGTTCCAGTCAATGAGGAGTTAAAAGGATCATTAAATAAGAGTCCCTTAAAAACACACTAAAGGCTGAAACAAGTAATTAAAGGTCTCACCTGTACAGCACTATTAAGAAAGCAGCTGTTCTGTCCTGGTTCATTTAACAAGCCTACAGTAGGGGCTAGGGACAGCAAACTCCCGGCTTGATAGGCTTTGCCAAGATTACCACCAGGTTTCCGTAAGAATTTTACCCAGGCCATTGTCAAGCCACTTCTTTTGCATTAAAATTAAGTCATATGCTTATGTGGTATTCTGAACAAGAAAATGGGTGATGCCATAAAACTGTATGCTTCCAAGCCCATATTGTTCCCGATGTGCTACATTTCTGAGGACTTTCATATGTAAAAACAAAGTAAATGTTGAATTTCTGGGAGCTAAAAAGCAACCTATTTTAACCAAGGCCTTCCAGGTTTAATAATTCTTAAAATTTGTAAGTTGGACACGCTGATAAAAATAACTTTAACTGCTAAAAACATATGATGAATAGATCATTTTCTTTAACGTGTAAGTTATTAGTCCTGCTGGGCTGAAAATAGAAAATTCAAGGTGCAGAGCTGGGATCTGCGGGTTCTTCTGGTCATTTGTTTTCTTTATGTTTCTTTAGTGAAGCAGCTTTTCTCTGATCCGGGTGAAGTTAGCAAAGAGGACTCCATATTTTATCAGCATGGCCTTAAAGAAAATCTATAAAAAAAAAAAAAAGAAAAAGAAAAAGAAAAAAAATTAAGTAAAAGCTGATCAAGAGTTTCTCACTTATTATTTCACAATCATTGAACAGATCACAATCCATCATCAAAAGGAGAAGAACAGCATTCTGAAATATGAAAATAAAAACATTTAGACTTATTCTAAGTAGTTAGGATATTAATCACTACCAAAACTGCAATGTTCAGAGAAAGATACAAGAAAAATATCTGAAAACAATACATTAAATCTAAGGTGGTATTCTGTATTTGTCAACAATTATTGTATTAAATAAATTTATGGTTATAAACAGACTGTCTTTTTTCAAGACAGTTAGATTTTATATAAATTGAACTAGTTCCTAAAGGAAATAGACTAAATAAAAATCCAGAGTGTGGTGTTCCACAGTTTTTGCAAATATGTGCTCCTGTTTTAATGCATTTTAAATGTTCAACTGATGAATTAAAAACAAGTACGCACTATCAACATTTTGTTTACTTAACTAAATTTCCTTCTTGCACTCTTTCATTTAACAAATACTTACAAATACCAAACACAGAACTAGCACAATGAGGAACATTCAGACAATGCTTCATACTTTGACAACATAATAAACAACTGGAATAAATAACTAGAGAGTTACCTGTTAAGTATTAACAAGGGCAGGGTAAGGAAGCAGCATGGCAAGACAGCTGAGAAGGACTCACTAAGAAGCTTATACCTACAGATTTGAAGGAGGTAAAGCCACCTGAGGGGAAGAACCCCAATTAGTGTGGACAGCAACTTCAGACACTAAGCCAGGACCATATCTGGTAGGATGTAGGAACACAAAGAAGCCCAGTGTGGCAGGAGAAATGCTAAGGAAGAAAGCAAAGGGATGCTAGGCAAGAAAGAGTGCAAAGGGTCTTAACAAATGCCTTGGTAAACTGAGGTGAAAGTCATTGCATTTGATCTTCACAGCACATAAAAGATGAGAGATTAGGTCAGTCTATTGACACTGATCAAATACCCACCAGAAACAAAGCACTAAAGAAGACAGAAGAAAGAAGAAAGCCATTGGTCTCTAAAGAATCAGTCAACAGACCTTGTTTCCAGGCCAGCTTATCAACTGCCCGGTCACAGATACATTCTTCCCATCCCAGAGTCAAGGATTGCTCACCTCATACATGAGGTAACAGTAACTGACCTGCTTAATGAAGGAAAATATTTTTTTTTAATTATAAAGTATATTAGCTGTTTCTTCTATTTAACTCTATAATTTGCAACCTCCTCTTAAAGAGATATAAACAACCCTGAAATGCATCATATACACTAAGTTTTTAATAAATTCATCCATGTTTGTACAACATTAAGGGAGCTCTTCACTGGTAGCTCTTTATGTAGTAACTGAATGAGAATGGTTCCCACAGATTCTCATGCTTGAATACTTGGCCACCAGTTGGTACAACTGTTTGGGAAGGAGGAGGTGTGGACTTGTTGAAGGAGATGTATCACAGGGGATGGCCTTTGAGGTTTCAAAAGCTCATACCATCCCAATTAGCTTTCTCTGTCTCCTGCTAATAGATTAAGAGTTGACCTCTCTTAGCTGCTGCTCCCCACCATGATGCTGAGGAACTCCTATCCCTCTAGAACTGTAAGCCCCAAAGAAATCTTTCCTACGAAAAGCTGCATGGGTCATGGCGTTTTATCTCAGCAATAAGAAAGTAACTAATACAGTAGCAAATTTCTATTTTTATTTTCAAGTTTTATTTGTGTCTGAATATGGGCATTCACATACCATACATACCAGCACAGCAGTCAGAGGACAACCTCTGGTCTTGGTCTCTGCTTTCTACCTTGCTCAAGACAAAGTCTCTTCATTGTTTTTCTGCTATGTAGGCCAGACTAGCTGTCCTGTGAGCTCCTGGGAATTCCTTGTCTCTGCTTCTCAGCTCTCTGTTGAAATGCTAGTATTAGACACTTGTGCTCTATATTCAATTTTTATGAGGGTTCTGGAGATTCAAACGTAGGTCCTCACTCTTGCACAGAACCACTTTTATCACTAAGCCATCCCCCCACTTCCCCAGCCCATAAATCCCTATTTTTAATGGAATGTCCTTTTAAATTATAGTCTTTCAACGAAACTTAATTGTCACCAATTCCACACCATGAAATAAAATATGTGAAACAATTATTTCCTTTTAAGAACTCAGATTTGTGTGAGGCAATGACAGATACTTTAAAATACTGTGCCTTCCATTCCTACATAAGATGTCAGACAAATATGTGCTCTTGATTCCATTCCTCTAACCCAATGTTTCTCCACATGTGGGTCATGACCCCTTGGAAGGGGGGTCAAGTGACCCTTTCGCAGGAATTGCCTGAGACCAACAGAAAACACAGATATTTATATTATGATAATATAAGCAAAATTACAGTTTTAAAGTAACAATCTTTAGTAACTTTATGGTGAGGGGGTGTGTCACAGTACCACACGAGGAACTGTATTAAAGGGTCAAATTAGGAAGATTAAGAACCACTGCTTTAACCTATCTCTGAAGATCAGAAAAAAAGTTAGTCTAATGAAAAACAGAGAAAGTCTGGGGATACCAAAAATGACTGGCTCCTACAGAAGGAAGGAGACAACAGCTAAGAGATGGAGACAGCCAAATAATATTACAGACCAAGAAAGACATTTCTAGTTATAATCTTCCCATCCCAGAGAACTCTAAACCCACACAATACAAAGATGGGAAAGGCCAGCTTCCAGTGCCATCTGCGGGTAGAAGAGACTTTACATCAAGTCTGTATTACAGGAAGAGCAGTTTGGGCATGGCTGTCCCTGTCCTCACCTCTATCACATACACTACATTCCTATAAGCAGCCAATACGTTCCTTTTAGGGAAGAAGTGGCTCAGCAGTGAGCTCTCTGCCAGAGGACCAGGGCTCAATTCCTAGCACCCACATGGCAGCTCACGGTTGTCTTTAACTACAGTTCCAGGAGTGTGACAACCTAACACATGCAGCAAACACCATTGTACATAAAATAAAGATAAGTAAAAATCATTGATAAGAAGAATTTTTTTAAAAAGTTCCTTATAGAAATAAATTCTCAGACTTCATCACTTAAGTCCCCCACCTCCCCTCTGTTCCCTGAAATCAGCTCACACACATATTAGAGCTGTCACCTTACTTCACTTTCCCACAAACAGGACTAGCTTATGACTCCTCCAGTAAATATGACTGGAATCTTAGAAAATGTGAACACAGAGAGAATGCAGGCCAGTGAGATGCCTCACTGGTTAAAGATGCTTGCCAACAAGTCTGACGGACAGGTTGATCCTTGGAATAAAGACACCAATTCCCGTGACTGCCACATGTGTGCTGAGATGTTCACATACAAGCAATTTCATGCTCACTTGCTATAAATAAATAAATAAATAAATAAATAAATAAACAAATAAGTAAATAAGCAAGGTAAATGACAAAGAACCATAAAGAGGTAATGAACCCTCCATAACATAGGAAATGAAAGAGCAAAGGAAAGATAAACAACATAGTACTAGCTAGTTGACAATAATGCATAAAATGAAAACAAAACAAGTGGAAAAGGACACACTTGTGAGTAGTAAGTTGAAGTTATACTCATAGACTGACTCATCTCTCAAGGCCCTTCAGCTTCAATCTGCAGTAGATAGGATTAACGCAGAGGCCTACAACTGGCCAAGAGACAGAAAATCATAGACAAACGCTCAGCCCTAAATGGAACAGATATACTGTACCCCATCTTCTAGAGACTTAGGGATCAATGTAGAAAAGGTATCTTCCAGACACTTCAGGGAAGATACACATACACAGTACTCGAGATGGCCCACACAAGACCCTCTGCAAACTCAAGCCATACCAAATCCAAATGGAGATTAGAGTTGGACAGGAAGTCCCAGACCTAGCTGAGACAACTGATGGCTTCTAGGAGAGTCAATGTCTTCTCAGAAAGTAGCCCTGGTGAGTAGACCACACTCTAAAGGAAGGCTACACATCCAAGAATATGTGGGCAACACAAATCTGTCTTGATGGGTTTAAAAACAACACAATGCTGGATGGATAGGGAAGGCATTGGATCTAGAAAGAATGGGGGTGGTGGTGTTATTGTACAAAATTTTCACAGACCTACTAAAAATAAGTTCTCATACAAAGCACTAAAAAAGCAATACAAACACACACACACACACAAACACTATTTAAAAGAGGCATGAATGTACTCAAACTCTATCGATGATTTCTAGAAAAAAAAAAAGTAAATATCTCTAGAAAGAGATTAAGAAGAATTTCAGAGTTCAACTTGAGAGATGAAACAAGCAAGCAAAATGGATGGCGTAAAGTCCAAATACAACATGAAGACAGAGGGAGTAGAACGGAAACTGTCAGGTGAGAGGATGAATAAAACTAAGTTTCTGCAAAAGCTATCACTTTAGACCAATCTTCACAGGACGGATTAAAGAAAAGGAGCTCTAAAACCGACAGAACTGACATAGGAGACAAGACCATATGGAAGCAGTGAAACACTGTCTAAAACTCTAAAGGTCCAGATGACCACAAGGGGAAAATATAGTACTAAAAGTAATTCAAGAAAAAGTATAATCCAAAAAGACTAAGTAGTTGAGGGGAAAACAGAAAAGACATAAGCATTCTCCCACTAACAGGGGCACCAGAACTGGACAAAAAGTCAAACATCACCCAATTTTCAAAGAACCATTATTACCCAATATCACATTATCATGGGCCACAGGGAAACTAAACTACAAAATAACCCCAAATGAAGGAAACATAACCTTCATATCCAAGCATGGTAAGCCTCAGACCAGTATAACTGCAGTCAGTCAGTCAGTCAGTCAGTCAGTCAGTCAGTCAGTCAGTAAGTAGATAAGTAAGTACTGCAGCTTCTAAAAATTTGTAAACAAAAGTATGTCACAAGAACGAAAAGTAGAACTTATTTCAATGGGAGTCTATATTTATGCTTTAGAAAGCATTGGGGAGGCTATGTTGAAAAGAAGGAACACTGTTCATACTAGCCAAAAAGTGGAAGTAATCCAAATTCTATCAACTGATGGAGAGATGGATAAACAAAATGTGGTGTGGCCATACAGTGGAACATCAATCACCACAACAAGAAGTAAACTACTGGTAACATGCTACAGGGATGGACAGTGAGAAGGAGCTATGTGAAAGACAAGGAAGGCTGCATATTGTGATTCCGTTCACACAGTACAATAGGCATTGCCTAGGACTGGAGAAGTAAGGTCTCGGGGTGGGAGTAGGGTGGGGTTTGGAAAGGGGTGGCAGCTAAGGGGTACAAGGCTGTTTTTTTTTTCTTGGTGATAAAACACTCTAAAATCATAGTGATGGATGTACACTTGTGTGAGTAACTAAGAACCACTGGCGTGTACTTTAAATAGAGAGTTAGACCATACATGACTTCAAAAAGAAAGCCTACAATGGCAGTCTGGCTTTTGCTGATGTGTTTGGAAGGCTGGCCTCAAGAGCTTGGAGGCTTCTTCCCCTCTCACTTACTAGAGCGAGAATACACTAATCGATAGACAACATAACTTATCACAAATGTTTACTGCCCTCTGGAAGGCTAGAATTTTGGTGTATTCTCAGTAGAGAATGACTATGTAACTATCCTCCAACAAAAAAATGTCCGACACTGTGTCTAGTGGGCTTCCTGGTAGACAACATTTTCACATCAGCATTAAGTCACTATTGGAGGAAGGCGAGTCCTGCATAAGCTCTCTGGCAGGAGGGCCCTGAAACCTCATCTTAACTGTGCTTACTTTGCTTTATTTTTTTCACTGCAACAAGACTACAATGAATAAGATGATATATAAATCCTGAGACCTACTCTGAAATATTAAAGAGTGCTATTCAGTTTCTTCAGTTCAGAGACAAAATGATGCATCAGTTAAGAGCTACTAACCTTACAAAAAAAAACTAAAAGTAGTATTGTTGGTGGATTAAAGAGGAAATGGTACTTTTATTGTTGATTAGTTAAAAATACACACACACACACACACACACACACACACACCCTTCAAACCCAACACTGAGAGCTGAACGCTGCAGAATAAAAGCATTACTTTGTCTATGTGTATTGGGCTCCAGCAGTAAATCATGAAGGAAACAAAGTATGCACCATTAGCAGAGATGCACTAGCCTAAGGAGGTATTTGCAGAGGCTCTGCATCCATCCATTCTCAATGTGAGGCGGCCTTTCATTATGAGAGGTGGGGCTTGTTTACCCCACAGCTCCGTTCTCTAACCTCCTCCCTCCTTATCAGTACCTATGTAGATACAAGTTCTTATCTGTCCTATGGACTTGCCTCCTGCTGACCACTTCTTATGGTGAGGGTAGATCCAGGTATTTGACTTGCTCAAGCCTTACACTCTGAAAGGACGGAGCAGTAAGTAGCACACCCATTTCTCAGCTGTGTGACTCTATGGAACTTGTGGCAGGCTGCTCCCAAAACCCTGGAGGAACTGTGGAACATAACACTAGGTAGTATCTTGGACTCCACTCAAGGTTTGAATACACAGGTCCTCCCCTTCTTGTTCCTCATTCATAAGGGGTTCCTCTCCCTCCTGCTGACTCAGCCCTTTCCTCTCTGAGTCTGAAAATGCTCCACTGCTTCTTTATTCCATGAGCTGCAGTGAGATGCCTTCTTTGCCTCGCTGGCTAAACACACTCAAACCTGACGTCTTTCCCCATTAGAGCTCTAGGAGAGAACAGCTAGCCCAAACTGAACGCAATTTGAGCAAGGGTATAGACATAATGAGAGGACACTTAGTCACACACGGGTCCTGGATGCTTAGGCACTAGATAGTATGCCAGAATAAAAACATCATGAAAAATGCATACGAACCAATGACCCAAATTGCGTAAAACTTGCTTGTTTACAGTCACTCTCCAGAGAGACCTTGGAATCAAATTAAAGGAAAAAAAAAAGCAACAGTGTTTTTATGTAACAATGATCCCATTTGGTGTAAAGCAATGAAATGTGGGAACATGTATGTTTTATATGAACATCCAAGCAATTTCCTTTGTATTTGAAACAAGGCTGCTCAACCAACCTGTGGACAAGGAGGGAAAATCCTGTGCCAAAAATAACTGTGAACTGTACTAGTCACATTTATATAACTTATGAAGTTACTTATGTGCATGTGTTCACAATGCAAAAGGATAAGCAAGGAAACTAAACCTAAAGAAATTTAATGCAGTGCTATTAAGATCATGCAAGATTAAGGAGTATCTCTCTAAATTCAGTATCAAACTATCAAACTGTTGTAGGAATTAGAAGTAAACAACAAACCAACACTTTAAATTTAAAAACAAAAGTGAGATTAATATATAGAACTCAACGATAAAGCAATACATATCAAGCTTAAAAGAAGCTGCTAAAATTTAAAGTTCTGGATGCAACAGAAAACAAGACTGAATACAAATCACTACAATTCAAAGGACTAAAAAATTAAAAAAACAATTCTCTTCAAACAGAAATGAGACAAGGTTGCAAGAACTACAGCCAACAGAGAATGACTAGTACACAGAATACACAGAGAACTACTGAAGGCTAAAACCAAGACAAGTTACACAAGCAGAAAATACTGTTAAGACAAAAAATCGACAGAGAAGACTAAATGGCTAGCAAACACTTCAACCTTGGAATATACAACTAAAATCTAATAGTATATACCAGTTAGGCTGGCAAACTTCACACCGTAACTGTGCTGCCACTTGAGGTAAGTGGCTACTTCTAATAGACGGATGTTGAGAGACAGACTAAGGCTAGGTGGGTAAGTGAGCTCAGTACATGAGAGTAGTAGATCAGAAGGCTGGTCCAGGAATGTGTGAGAAATCCTATGGTCCTGGGTAAGGGCAGCAGATATCACACTGATAAAGGGAAGAATATAGAAACCCTTGAGATGGAAATCAAAGATGAAGGTGTTCACACTGTCCTGCTTTTCTATCTCCAGGTCCAACAGCTGAGCAGCAAAAAACAAAGCAAACTACAGGGACTCTAAACCTAAAAGAAGACCTAAGGCTGGGCTGGGCTGGCCATTAACTCTTACCCTGTATTAATCTTAATGTTATTATACACACTACTATAGATTTCTTACTCTGTTTTTCTCTTCTTATATTGTGGACAGTCAGTATTCAATAAGATAAAAATTAAACACTTTGGGAGATACTAGTATCAATTTATTTTCACTCTCTGTATTTTTATATCCAGGATTTTAAAACTAGCCTGCTTTTCTGTGTCATGGTTATTCAACAAAATTCATCTCTCTAATGTACAGCTGAACGAGTTTTGACACGTAATCACTACCACAGCCAACTGTTTCCAATCCCCTGAAAGCTCTCTCAAACCTCTCCATAGTCATAACCTTTACCAGTACGGAGAGAAGTAGAATAAGATGCACACACGTACACATATTCACACACTTTACATCCTACTGTCCAAAACCTGAAGACAGGCAAGATACAATCCACTGACGGCATCTATGTTTTCTGACACAGATGATGACAGATTTTTTCTTTTTTCTTTGGCCAATCTAATGACAGAAGCCTTTGAAAGCAACAGAAGCTTTCTTTAGCTGGTAGGGGGTAGGGAGAAGGTACACAGATTTTGCCCCTGCAGAGTAACAAGGATGTGGAGCCTACACGAGGAGTGTGGGGAGCCTTTAGGACCAGAGAACTGAGATTTAGTCCTACAAGGAAAAGAATCTGCCTCTTAGCAGATTCTTCCCTGAGGACTTGGCCAGCCAGAAACCTACCCATTTGACACTCTGACCTCAGCCTTGGGAAACCAAGGACAGAGACCTTGTTGAGCCCAACTCGACTGCCTCACTAAAATTATGAAACTACAAAACAATTAGTAGGAATTATTTTAAGTTGCTAAACTTGTGGTAATTTGTTACACCATAACATAAAACTATGATACCGAACTAAAACAAACATGTATCTGCTTTTGTTCCCAGAATTTCAATTTTCTAGAATTTCACACAAATCAAATCATGTTTATTTCTCTTGGAAGAATGCTTTTGAGTTTCATCAACTTAATGCACTACTAAGTAACTGTTCATTCCTTTTTATGATTAAATAGTGTTGTTGTGAGGTAACACACCCAAATTTGTATTTCTGTAGTGTTTCCAACTGATAGTTATTGTAAATCAGCATGAACATTTGAGTACAACTCTTTCCATAGTCTAGGTTCCCCCCCACCTCCCATTTCTCTTGGGAATATATTGAATGGGATTACTGGGATGTATGATTGCTTATGTTTGATTTCATTAAAAAAAAAAACAGCAACTGCATTGTAAGCTTTCAAACACTTGCATTTGAGAGCTACAGCTGTGGCTGCACCAGGTCTTCACCAACAATGGTTGCCTCAATCTCTTTTAGAGATGCTGTGGTCTGTATTGTTGGGATGTGGCTGGAACATACATCTCTAGAACAAGTGATACTCAGCAGCTTTTCAGCTGCTTAGGTACCTTCATACCTCTCAGGAAAGGAACTATGTTCCATCTTCTAGTCACTATCTTACTGTATGCCTTACTGACCTTTAGGAATTCTTTAATTTTGAAGTATAAAGTATCAAGTTTTTAGATTTTTATATCTACCTTTTTTGTTTGCTTTAGCTGTTACATAAAATACCCATGTTTAAATATTATAAGTAATAAAAAACCTATCTCTCGCAGTTTTGAAGGCTGGGAATACTAAGGTAGTGGTGGCTGGTGAGGGCTTACGTTCTTCAAAGATGGTGCCTTCTGGTATATGCACACGGGAGTAGAGATGAGCAAGATTACTCTAGCCTCTTCATTCATGAAGGTTTTGCTGTCACAACCTAATGGCCTCCCCCAAACCTTACCTGTTAACACTACTGCACTGTGGATTAGGTATCAACTTAGGCATTTTAATGGTTCACAAACATTCACACTTCAGCAACTGTCTTAAATATACCAACCCTCTAACCTCACTGCTAGCCACCTGATCTTTGCCTTTTCCCATTCCAGCATACTGGCTCCTTATCATTCTCACACACACATCAACCAAATTCCTACTCTTGAGAGACTTAGCAGTGGTATCCCTGTGCCTGGAATTACTATTGTCTCCCCTGATCCTCCTGTCTTTGCCTTCCATTCTCTCCAAATGTAGCCTAAAATTAAAGTTGCAAACCATCATGACTTCCATCTTACCTTCCCAACTCCCCCTGGCACATTTTACCTTCTACAACACTATGTAATTCACCTATTATATTGTATGTCTTGTTCACTATCTCCTCCTCTCAATTCTCTGGAAATGTAAAGCAAATCCCAAGCATCTTCTATATTTATTGGATGAATCTGAGAGGGAAAGGTGAAATCCTAAATAACAAGTGTTCCTAACAAAGACCACCTATCAGAGTCCATCCTTTTGACACTAAAATATGATGTTGTCATCTGCAAACATGTTCAGTTGTACTCACAGCTATCCTGGGACTAGCCAGAGAAAGTAACAGAAGGAGCATCTTGCTATTGCTCATGTCTTTAGTCCCTGAAACACTCCCAGTTTGCCTTAGCATCTCCTGTCTGCTCAGTGGACATCTTAATCTTAAGGTAATGGCTTATCTACTTTCAGATTCCCTTAGTTATACTGTCTGTGGTCTACAGCAACACGGTGCAGCCCTCCAGATGATATAAACCACCATCCTCTGTCAAATAAGAATTGACTTCATCAGTGTAGTGTGGATGGAAGTTGATAGGAGAAATGGAAGAGAAGTAGAATCTTACAAAAGTGAGGGTGTGAGAGAAAGAAACCAGTCTACCACCCTTTCGCCTTTGGAAACTAAATGTAGGTGTGGTGGTCATGGTTCAGAATAGCCAGAAGTGAAGCTTAGAAGAGGAAGAACTCACAGCTGGGAGTGGTTGCTCATTCCTACTAACATAACACTAAGGAGGCTAAAGCATTGAGTCTGAGGCCAGCTTAGACTACATGGTGAATTCCAGAGCATACGTAACTATACAAAAATTCTCAAAAAGTGCTCCCCAAAAGGAAAATTTCTGACTTATGATTATTTAACACTTTATTAATATCTGAATCTGTAGTATCTAGTACACAGAATATGTTAGAAAAGGTTACTAAGAAAAACCTGCTAACCCAGAAAAACTCAAATGTTAAGTTAGAAACAGTATTTCTTGAGGCTAGAGATGGCTGAAGAGTTAAGAACAGTTGTTACTTTCCCAGAGGATCCACATTTGATTCCTAGCACCCTCAGGGCAGTTCAGAATTGTCTTCCAGTCTCAGGTGATCTGCTTCTGGCCTCTGTGGGTAGCAGGCATACAGATGGTGCAGACATACAGGCAAAATACCCATTCACAAGAAAAAACCAACAACAAAAATACAATGTTCCTTAAAACTTCCCCTACCTTTAACTCTTTTTTTTTTTTTACTGCTCAATATGATAAAACCTCATACTATCACAAAGATGCCATGCTATCTCAGGTAACTAATTTTGTTTACTAGTGTAATTAAAGATGGGCTGAGTTTCTCATAGCTCTGTGGTCACAGCACTGGCCTACTATGGGCAAGACTCACAACCTAGTTCAATGACCCACCAAAGAACAAAACAAAACAACAAAACACACACATACACACAGGCACACACAAAACTTTGAAAGGTAGGATAATAAAGGTTTACATAAAATCCTTACTTTCCAGATTACAAATATGAATGAATTAGCAATTTGAGACCCATGGACTCCTCCTGTGGTCCGATTGCATTTTTTCCAAAATGTTACAAAAACATCAGTCACACAGAAAACCAATTAAAATTTAATTCTAAACCTTATATAGTACACCTATAATCTCAGTGCTTAGGAAACTGAAGGAGGAGGACTGCAAACTTGAAGTTAACCTAGGCTACACAGGAAGACAACTAGGTAAATAAATAAAATTATAGGCAAACACTACATTTCTGATCATAGACCACTAAAGAATTGGTATATGGAAAAGAACTGTACAAATACATTTGTATGTATGTATGTATTTATGTATGTGTGTGTGAAAGAGATTCATATATATGTGTGTGTATATATATGTGTGTATGTGTATATATACACATACACACATATATATATGTATGTATATATATACACATACACACACATATATATATATATATATATATATATATATATATATATGTATAAGAGCTCAATAACCTGCTAAGATTAGAGTGGTATATAAAGTTATTTAAAATTCCAAGAACTTGTAAGGATTTTTTATGTATGGTAGAGCAAGTTATACCTATTTATTGTTTCTATTATACACATACATTGTAGACGAGCATTTGAATAGTCATTGCAACACAAAGTTAATCATCTACCACCCAATACTACATCTGTACCATCACTAATTTCTACCCTGCTTTTCCAAGATGACACAAATCAGCACATGTCCATCCTTAACAAAAGATATCAGGACGAGCATCATACCATAGCACACTGTGTTCAAAATGTTTGCATGTGCAATATATAAGCTACCAAGCTTTCTGTAGATTGTCATTCGGGTCTATAATTAGGTCATACCTTATAGTTAAAGCTGAGAAATAACAAGTCTGCTTAGTATTTCAGTAACTCACCTTTGCCAGTTAACTTAAAAGACCACTGTATGAAGATAAGATGTATTTTCAGAAAGTTGCAGAGTCGAGCAAGTTCCTTGAGTCATTCCTTCTACAACTACAGAGTTCCCAACACAAAGGAGCAACTGAAGTTAGCTTCTAAAAGTGCACATCACCCCTTAAAATATATTAAATTTCTTTTCATTTTAAAACTTTATCCTACTAAAACAAACTTTCAAGCCATTGTACACCAAAACTACATTTCTCGACACTACACTACTACTTTGTGTGAAAATAAACTTTTGAAAGTAAACAATATAAAAAATAGCTTGAATCAGAGTACATGCTCAAACTGTTAGGGCATTGTGGGTTATCTTACTAAAGGGCAAAAATAAGTAGAAAATGTGTCCTAACACTAAAATGGCAAACTTTTATTTAAAAAAAAAAATGACGTCTGCATCTTTCAGAGAAAATAGTAATGAATTGTTAGTGTCAAGTATCCTGAGTTCGCTAGAACCTACAACTGAATGAATAAAAAAAAATCCTAAGGAAAAGGCTTGGGGGGGGGGGCTCTTTCATAAGTTTATATCAGTAATCATGAACCTAGACAAATTGTCCAAAGGAGCTCATTTTAAAAGTCTCTAAAAGATAAAGTCAAAAACCTTATTTTTCATACAGCTCCCACCTGCAGTAAATCTATTTGGAATTCTTATGACAATAGCACACATTACTTTTGAAGACCTTTCTTCACTATTTTTCCTTTTCTCTTTAACAGAATAGATAAAGGATTTTTGCCTCGATCACCATCGACACAGAACTGAAAACAACAGAAAATAAAACTGACAAGTTATCAATGTCATCAATCCATTCTAACATAACTTTATGTCAGCATTGGCTACACCTTGTAAATGTGAAAAATCAGCGTGCCTTTTTCTCAAACGCTCCAGTGCTAATCACAAAGAACTTGAAGTTTACAGTCAAAGTTCCTCAAAAGTAGCCTTGAAAATATCTTTGAGGAAAAAATATGTTTCCAGCTATGGAAGACTGCAAGCAGATAAGGACGTGCAGTACGTTTTGCAAGCATTTATCAGGATCTGCACGGAGAAAGCAAACCTCTAGGGAATAACAAAACCTCAAAACAGGCTCAGATTGCAGGGCTTCAGATCCTCCCGGTTACACCTGTGCAGGCACTTCCTGTTCCCCCGCGCCGCTGGCGAGTAGTTCGGTAATTGTACCGTAAACCGCCGTTTAGAAGCTAAACATTAACTCTGTACGTCTGTCCAGCTACTGAGAAACCACCAACCCAAGATCCTATCACATCCAATCCAGTCTGCTCCGCCAAGGAGGGACGCCAATCATGCTGGAGCCCTGGAGAAGGTTGAGTGCTCGGGCGGCTGTGGAGCTGGACCGGGAGCCGCCGGAGGCTGGCCAGCGCATCCCGACCCGGCCCGATCCCGCCCGCAGTCTGCGGCCACCCATGTTAGCGCGCCCGAGCGGGACCAGGCCGTGGGGACGCGAGTCCTCCGCCCTCCGCCCAGCGGGGGCTCCCGAGACTCACCCCAAGCTCTACCTCCCGGCGCCGTAGCCTTCCAGTCCCACTGGCCCGGCTCCGCCTCGCGCCGACACCCACAACGTCGTGACAGCCGAACCGACGCGCACAGAGCCAGCCGGCCACACCGCCGCTTTCAGCCGCCAGACTCGCGCAGAGCATGCGCGCACGCCCAAGACCCAGGGGCCGGTCTGGGCAGTGACACCTGCAATCAACAGGTCTCTGGACCCCGCCCTCTCTCGCGTCAGATGCCCCGCCCCTAGCGCCGGCCCCGCCTCCTCGTCGCGCCCCGCCCCTGCACGTGAGTTCCCGTCTTTCCTGCGGGTGATGCTCCCTTTCCGCGAGGTTCTGTGAGGCGCGAGATCCCGCGAGAGCAGGACCCGGGGCTCTCCCGACGCGGGGTGGCGCGCGGGGCGGGATGAGAGGGAGGACGGTGGTGGATCTTTGAGCCGCGTTGTGTGCTGGGGACTGCGACTGGTTTCCACAGCAGACGCGGTCGTCCTGCTGTTCTCCGCGTTGGTTTGCGGCTTTGCAGTCTGAGTGCGAATGCGCCAGGAACTGAGCCGAGGTTCTGTGGCTTCAGCCACTGCTAGGTCCGCACCGCAGCGGTCCCTGTGGGGACTCGCTACGGTTTGTTTGGAATGGTTTCCTTTGGCGTAAATGTATTTTCCCTAACTGGGAGTTTCGTGACCACTAATAAAATGAACGTCTTAATAACCGTGCTGACCCAGTTAATATTTGTCAGAAATTTTGGCAGCATCCTTTCCGGGTTTTGGAACCGGTTTTGAGTTGCAAGCTACTGCTTGAGAACCTGACTAGCCTTTATTTGAAAAACTTCGGGATGATAGTTAAAAGGGAAAAACAAAAGAAAACAAACCCTGGCCGACTATTAAGATGTCTCAAAAAGTAGATGTAGGTTTGGAAGACATCTCCAAAACTGGTATGAGTACAACATAGTGATAAAAGTGGACTTAGATAAACTCAGAGGTGACTCTTAAGTTTACCTGAAGAAATCACGTGAAGAAACCCTAGAAGTTGACATGCAGTGAGGTTATTGTGCTTCAGACGGGATCCCTGAGAATTTATTGAGTATTTACCACATGAAAGAAGTGACATGAAGCTATAGACGCTGTCCTCAACATTAAAATCTGGAGTGGAGGGAGGCGGGGAAACCAGCTCTTGGGAATTTAAAGTAATTGGCTCCATGCTATTTCCTCCTGGTTGTAACGTTACTTCTCTAATGCACTTTAAATGTTTTTCTTCCCCCTGTGGACTTTTAATTCACAGCACTCTGTTTTGAAGTTTTGTTTAATATATCTTATGTCACCTCTTCCTCACCATGGACTTAACCTTTCAGCTGTATTTTGTATTCTCAGATGTATTTCACATGAATGCCTTAACAATGTCCAAGACCTGGGACCTGGGAGCAGGCAGTCCAGACCTTGGTATGTTAATGTCCTGTTCTTTCATGTTTGCTTCAGACTCTTCTTATCATAACATGATCTGAATGCCTTGCTCTCAGGAAAAACAAACAATTGTGGTTAGGAAGGTCACCGTGTGGTTGTATTAACTCTCAGAATTACTATTCCTCGCTGAGAGGTGTTGTGTTGGTGGGGGTTAGATTCAAACAGTCCCTGAGTGAACAGAGCTAAATTATGAAGGAACAGTCTTTGCCTCATTGGTTAAGGGCTCATAAAAGGGAGGAGCTTTGGTGTGTCAGAGGATAGATCCAGTAGATCATCCCGGTGAAGTCCAGGTAACTTCCTGGTACCAGCGTACCTCTTTCTGTTATTAGGGATTGATTATAACTCAGACCGAGGAATGTACTACCCTGTGGCTAAATTCCTGCCACTGATGACTGGTAGGAATAGCAACATTCTGTCCAGAGGAGCTGGGATCCAGTAGTTCCTGGAAGTAATTAATAGCCATAGGTGTGGTGAGTCGTGGCTGATGGGGTGGAGTAGGGTGAAGTGTGGCATGGAGAAAAAGCAGCTAAAAGAATGAGGCAAAATTAGATGCTAGGTGGAATCTTTTTTTCTATAAAAACATTGAGGAGATCTAACAAATGATTGCATATTAGCTAAGCCCCAAAGAGCAGGAACTATATTTTTTTCACTGAAGTTTTAGGGCATAGTTAAGTGTACCGGCTATGAAGTCAAACAGTCCTCTGAGTGGGAAGTGAGCCTGATTATAGGAAAGCTAGAAAAAAAGATGCAGGAGACAGCTATGGGAGGGCTGCGGGTCATTACCACACCAGCAGCGAGTGTATTTCTCACAGCCTTTTTATACCAGTACCTTGGGAAACCGAACCATAAGCTAACAGAAACAATTTACGGTTCCTAGGCAAGCTCTCCATATTCCTTCCACCAAGGTCAACAGAATCCTCAGCCCCTCGGCAAGTGCACCTCCTCTTTCCATGCCTCAGCAGGCCACGAAATCTGCCAACAGACCTTGACCTGCCTTGACCCCAGACTTTTCTCTCTTTATCTGTGCTTTAGAGAATCAGCAAGAGGCTCCAACCATTAAGTATCTGGCACCAGTGTTTAACAAATACATGTTTAATGAATGGGATGAAAAGTTTTAGTTGATTTTGTTTGTTAGAACAGAGAAAGCTGTTTAGGCAAAAAATTAGAACTACTGGAGATGTGTGAAGAAATGTGTCCGTTCAAAATAAAATAAGGCTAGCGTGGGGTTGGTGTAATGGGAGCCCTTGTAAGTTCTTGAATGGTATGATTAGTTTGGAGTATGACCAAGAGTTATAGGGGAAACTAAAGCTAAGTAAGAAGAGATTTTTCAGACCGTGACTCAGAGATGAGCCTCATAGAAAAATCTAGTCAAAACCATTTCCTCCACACACATCTCGGGTTTGGTAACAATTCTTTCATGGCGTCCCTCCTTCTTCATCAGCCTTTCCTTGTTACTTTACAGGGATTTAAGACAATGACTTCCATTTCATTATTTGTGTAGTGTGTGCACATGCTATATACATGTGCGTGGAGGTGAGAGGACAACTTGTAGAAGTCGGTTTTCTCCTTCCACCATGTGGATCCCAGGGATGGAACTTGTGCCTTCAGGTTTGGCAGCAGGAGCCTTTACCTACTAAGCTCTCTTGCTGCCCTTCCTCAACCTACTTTAAATTATAATATAGCTTACAGTAAATTATAAGGTCTCTTTCTGCTGAACTTTTCACCCAGCCGACATCCTGTTCTTGAGAACACCTGCACTCCCCAGAGACAAAGCAACCCTATATCATCCCCTTACCCCATATCCTGCTTCTATGAGTATATAACCTGTGTGGGAACAGCAAAAAATTTTCAGCTTGATCAGACCTCTTGACTTGCTGTCCATTCTTCGTGTCTCTTGTCCCCCCATTCTCTTCCAGGTGGTTCCCCCAGTCCCCTGTTCACCACCCCGCGGGCCAGGACATATTCTCATGGTATTAAATCCATTTCTCACATAAGCCATCAAAGTAGCCTATTTAGAGTAGACTCATGTTAGTTCCCAACTTAAAATTGTTCAATGGTTTATCATTTATAGGAAATAAAATCCAAAATTCTTGCCAATGCCTACAAATCCCTAAATGATCTCTTTATTTGTCTAACAAACAATATTTGTCTTGGTGTCTCCTGCCAGCCTGGATTTTTCATTCTTTATTCCTGTGTACATCTCAACTAGGACATTTGACTTTATTTTCTATATACTCCTGTGGGACATGTGGCGATGGCTAGAACAGTTCCGGTTGTGACATTTGGAGACAAGGATGCTACTAAACTACATAGGACAAGATTGTCTCCCATTACAAAGACTCATCCAACCCCAGATAAGATCCCCCTGCTCTTAGTAACAGATCTTTCCACTCAGTCAGCATGGGCATAATCCCAGGTGGGATTTTTTTTTTACTCCCTTCTGTTAGGTGATTAGTATGGGGTGATTCTGACCCCTTTCCAGCAGTTTTCATAGAGTTTACAGGAAAGGGCCTTTTTCTCTGATTGCAAAGCAGTATAGATGTGCACTGGAAACTACTGCAGCAAGGTCCTTTGGTATTTGGTGTCACTAGTCCAAAAGAAAGAGTCCCTGAGAGTTATCTTTCCCCTTTCAAAGAAGTTAAGGGTTGACTAGTCACTGGATGCCCAACCTCTGAAGCAAGACATTTTGATAAACAGAAGATCGAGTTCAATATCCCTGGAATCTTACACAGCCTTCTTTGGCTTAAAAATTATTGGCTCTCCATCCTGTTCCTCCTAAGATTCTGCTATTCCAAGAACATGTGCTGGTAAGGTGCCAAGTGACTTACACGTGGCCTCCTTAAGTTGTGCTGATCAGGTAGCTTAGCCAACTTCATACTCTTGCGTTACTTTACTTTGAAACATTCTAATTTTCGTATCTGTAAAAACTAGGATGAAAAGTAATATATGATGTTATTTGATAATGCTTCAGATGAAAGCATCTATTCAGCCCTACATTGTATTTTTATGGCTATTGTGCTGCTGGTTTGATTATCAATACTATGTCACCTGATAATGTGATGTTTCAAGAAGCTATGTGCTGTTTCTCTGAAGAATGCCCATGGTCCAGACTCTTATTCATGTAGGCATCTGTTCCTAACTGAGGGTAGGGAATCCATTGTTTCCTTTGCATGACTTTCTAACTGTGAAAGGTCCTATCACAGTGAGCTGAAATCCACCGCCCAGGAATGTGCACTTACTGTTCTTATTTTTGTCCTTTACAGCAATGGAAGTTTATCTTCAATTTCTCTTAAGACACTACTTCATGTTGAAAATACCACTTGTGTTCTTAAGCTAAAAATAATCTCTTCTCAAGTTTTGAAGGTCTAATGAGTACCAAACCAAATTCATTTTATTATATTTTACCTTATTCTACAAAATACTTGAAGTGAATTCTAGCATAACATAAAAAATAGTGGTCAAAGATAAACAAAGGATAGAAAGAACCAGTAAGGATAGCATGTAACGTATAAGAACGAACAAAACAATAACACAGAAGTATGCCTAGCTGGAAAACCAAAATGAGTTAGATATTTAAATGATTAGTAATAGGAAACATTTTTCTGTCTTTATCTAAAATGTGCCACTCCCAAGTGGGTCTTCCTCTGAAGAGCCTTGTGCATTATTTACTATATTTACCTAGATTTTCTGATAGTCACCTTATCCGTGTGTCCCTGGCAAATGCAGTGTGCCATGTGTGACTGATTCATAATGTACTTACATTGTCGGCCTCTGGAAAAAAAAATGTGCCACCCAAAAATAAAACTACACTTTTGCGGTGCGTCTGATTGCAGTTTAGAGAAAGTATTTCTTCCTTTGTTTCACACAACTGCTTCTGAATCAGAGCTTAACTAGGGTTGCTTTAAAATGGTGTATAACTGTGCTTTGCTAGCCAGTGTAAGTTTATGTTCAGAATATTTCATTTTATTTGATTTTTAATGAATTTATATGAAACTAAGTTTCTCAGATCATTATACCCTTAAGTTCTTCATAGAACATGAATGTTTCTATAGCCGAGGGATATAATAAGATCCTATTAGGTTTTCAAGCTTTATATCATAACTGATAAGAGGATTCACTATTCTCTTTAGTTTGGGAGTGTCTGTTGCTTGTTTTAAGACGCTGTTTTGTATAGCTTACTGTCCTTCAAGCTCTAAAGCTGAGGACGGGCTTAGACTCTTGATCCTCCAGCCTCCACCTCACAAATGCTGGGGCCTCAGGTATACATCCCATGGCCGGCTTCTTAATTTTTATTGCCTAAATACCTTCTTTATCTTCAGCATCGTCAAGGGGGAAGAGGCAGAAGGCTGGATTCCTGTCATTCCACTCCATGCCTTGTCTGCATTAGTAATCCCAATGGCAATTTTAAAACGAGTTAGAAAGCCCAGCCTTATTCACAGATAGGCTAAATTTTAAATCCTGAGCATTACCATTTATTTGTCTGATTTTGACCTTTTTGAATTTTTCTAAGTCTCAGTTTCCCTCATCTGTGTGTAGCAGTCTACTATTAACCCTTATCTTGGAATACTGTTTGTAAAGTTAGTAGATTACCAGTGGTTTGCAGGACTTTGTATGGTTTTGCAAAAAATAAAATAAAATGCAGTGCTTTATGCAGATTATTAAACTTATTGAATGACCCTACATATTAATATATTTCGGTAGTATTTCTATACAATATTTAGCAGGGAACCACCCAATAAACATAAGTTGAATAATTTAAACAAGTAAAAGAAAGTATCAGTTAAGTGTGGGTCTGTTTATAGCTATGGTAACAGAGGAGAGAGACGTGAGCAAAGACACCATGTACTGTTCTAACAGATCCAGAAGCAAGGGCTGAGGCTGAGGTGGAAATGGGAAGAACTCAGATGTTAATCTGTTAAAATCCCTCACTGTTCAGATAAGAAAGATTAGACTCAGAATAAAATTCTCCAGGCTCCTCTCACGTACTGCTAAGACTAAACACTTGCAGCTTCCCTGGTTAAGTGTCTGAAGAGCTGGGTCTCTTGTTTCTTAAAGTGAAGCAAAATACCTCTGTGTCCGAATGCTGGTGAAAAACATACTTGGTACTTTTGTGCCACTTTGGAAAGTCAGGAAAGAGCTTACAATGGAAGTTAAGCACTTTTCAGAAATTGATATCTTCTTTTTCTGAATTATGATATCCGAAGTAGTATCCTAACTATAAAAACTACCATGGGGCCTAGAGAGATGGCTCAGCAGTGAAGAGCACCTAGTTGTCCTTACAGAGGACTACCAGACAATTTACAGCGATGTGTAACTCCAGCTCCCAGAGCCCCGAAGCCCTCTCTGTCGCTCTTGCAGAGGACCTGGGTTTGGTTTGCCCATACCACATGTTGCTTCACAACCATTTATAACTCCCGTTCCAGAGTATTTGAGCTGTTCTGAGCTCTGTGGACACCAGGCATGCACATGGTACACATACACACACGAAGGCAAAACATCCCTAAAATAAATAAACTTTTTCAAAATTTACAAATAGAATTGCTCAGTGTCGTTCCAAACAACTCCCAAACAATATAGGTTATTTCTGTTGTTCCTGCTTGTTTCCCAAGGATTGAAGGTAAGTCTCTGTCCCTGAAGACAGCACATACTTAGGACATAGAAGATTCAAGCTGGATCAGGCCTGAAAGCCTCCTTCCTGAGGTCTAGCTTTTAAAGACACTATGTGAGATGACAAGAGAGGAAAGCAATCAGGAGTCCTAACTGACTCTTTTGAACCCCAACATTGCCAAACTGGTGTCAAGATATCGCTAAAGGTGCAGCAGTGACATTCATGTTTTGGCAATAATGAACTGGCCTAATGGAACTTAAGGTCCACTTACCAAGAGAGAACTCATGCCTGGTACTGGAAACCTAGCTGCGTGGAGCTGGTGCCGTCATGAATGGTAGAGGTGAGCTTACTGCTGCCAGTTTACTAAATTAGCATAGTTCCAAACTGCATTCTAAATATTCATCCTTATACCCATAGATAAGTGAGGCTCTCACCCCTCGTCAAAGAAGCTTCCCTTTATAGCAAATAGAGACCATTACAGAAAATCACAGTTTGTCAAAATATAGGCATCAACTGATCATCAGCGCATGATACATCTGCATCACAACTCTGGTACCTAAGGTCGGGGAACATCAAGAAAGAGGTCAGAAAGATAGTAAGAGCTAGAGGAGCAGGAAGTCTGCCGAGAGTCTGTCTTCTAGAAATGACAGGGAAGCTACATTCACAACACCTCAACAATATGTCTGCCTAAACAAGACCTGAACAAGGATACCACCAATATACATGCTAACATGGGTTGGGGAGCTCTCACAAGACCAAGACCTTACTGCTAGACGAAGAACTACAGGCTACTAATGACTGTTGAGAGGAGAGAGGGAGAGCTGTGTGTGTGTGTGTGCGTGTGTATGTGTGTGTGTGTGTGTATGTATACAACAATAATAAAGGAAAAGAGGCCACAAATCTGAAGCAGAGTGAAGGGGATATGGGAAGGGTTGGAGAGTAGTAAGAGAAGGGGCAATGTAGCGGGATATTTTTCCCCCACAAGTTGGGAGGAACTAAGGTGGGAGGAGTAAGGAGAGGGAGAGGAGAAGGAAGAGAAGGAGCTAGGGGAGAGCACCACACAGAGAGGGGAACATGGAAGCAGATGTGCGTCTGTCTCTAGCAGTCAAAGATAGTTGATATATCTAGGTTGGGTTACACCTCTGATTGTGTGGGCATCTTGTTATTGAACATTACCAAATATATAAAGCCTTTGAATAATCTAAGCATTAGAGTCTCAGTTCTACTGGGTACCACGTGGATGGCTCCACATGGGCTCAGCCCTGCCTTGTGGAGACTGTGTGGTAGATTGGCAGAGCCATCTTCCAAGCTAGCGTCTCTGGCCACCTGAGCCTGCGGCCTGAGCTGGCGGCCTGAGCCGAGTGGTGGTGGCATATTCTCAGTCCTAGGCTAGTCAGGAAGATGGCAGCTGATTAAGAACAAGCTAGATCAGGTGCTACAGATTTTAAATATTACCTCAACAGGGGGAAATGATGGAACTACATTTTAGTTAATTTTTTTATTTATAAAATAAATTTAAAAAGTAAAATTTAAGATACCGTGACATTTGGAGATTTCCTAAACATTTTCCCACCTCTTGGTAATCTATAATAGTCACATACAAGCCTCAGTGCCAAACGTACATACAGTTGCCATGCACGTGCACACACACACACACACACACACAAATGTGAACATGTGCACATCTTAGATTGACTTGTATTTATTCACTTTACATCCCACTATCAGCCCCTTTCTTCCTAGTACCCCCTCATGCAAATCCTCACCCCTATTCCTCCCTCCTCATCCCCCCACACTACATCCCACCCCCATACTCCCTGGTACATCAAGTCATTGCAGTACTAGGTGCGTCCTCTCCCACTGAGGTCAGACAAAGCAGCCCAGTTAGGGAAGCAGGATCAGGCAGGCAGGCAGGCAGGCAGGCAATGGATTCAGGGACAGCCCCCCACTCCAGTTGTTTGGGGAACCTCATGAAGACCAAGCTGAGCATGTGCAGGGGTCCTAGGTCCAACCTGTACTCACTCTTTGGTTGATAGCTCAGTCTCTGGGATCCCCCAATGCTCCTGGTTAATTGACTCTGTTGGTCTTCCTGTGGTGTCCCTATCCACTTTGAGTCCCTTAATTCCTCCCCCAACTCTTCCATAAGACTCCTCAACCTCCATCTAATGTTTAGGTGTGAGTTTCTGCATCTCTTCCCATTGGCTGCAAGGTGGAACCTCTCATATGAGGACAGTTATGCTAGGCTCCTATCTGCAAGCATAACAGAGTATCATTAATAGTGTCACCATGGGATGGGTCTCAGTTGGAGCCATTCATTGGTTGGCCATTCCCTCAGTCTCTGTCTTATCTTTGTCCCTGCACATCTTGTAGGCAGGACACATTTCAGGTTGAAGGTTTTGTGGGTGGGTTGCTGTCCTTATCCCTTCACTGGGAATCCTTCCTGGCCACTTCAAACTCTACTGCTAAGAGTCTCAGCTAGAGTTGTCCCATAGATGTTCCCAAGGGCCTCCCTCTATTTCAAATTTCTGGCATGTCCTAGTGATTGTCCCTGCTCACCAGTGATTTCCATTCTCTCTCCCTTCTCTCCCTACATATGATTTCCTCTCCTAACCTGTTCCCTTCCTCATCCCCTCTCCCATCCAGTTTCCTCCCTCCATCTACCTCTGATATCTATTTTATTTCCCTTTCTGAGGAAGAGTCAACCTTCCTCCCTTGGGTCTTCATTGTTATTTGGCTTTTTGGGTCTGTTGATTACAGTATAGTTAATCTGCACTTTATGGCTAATATCCATGTATAAGTGAGTACATATATATCATACATGTCCTTTTAGGTCTGGGTTACCTCACCCAGGATATTTTCTAGTTCCATCCCTTTGCCTGCAAAATTTATGATGTCTTTGTTTTTAATAA
This sequence comes from Grammomys surdaster, assembly GCF_004785775.1. Lineage (NCBI taxonomy): Eukaryota > Metazoa > Chordata > Mammalia > Rodentia > Muridae > Grammomys > Grammomys surdaster. The sequence goes on along the minus strand of NW_021621323.1, from coordinate 17,395,651 downwards.
CTGAGTAGTATTCCATTGTGTAAATTAACCACATTTTCTTTATCTGTTCTTCAATTAAGGCACATCTAGGTTGTTTCTAAAAGTTTCTGGCTATTATGAATAAAGTTGCTATAAGCAAAGTTGAGCAAGTGTCCTTGGTGGGATGGCAGGGCATTTTTTGGGTATTTGCCCAGGAGTCTAGCTGAGTATAGCTGGGTCTTGAGGTAGAACTATTTCCAATTTTCTGAGTAACCACCAGATTGATTTCCAGAGTGGGTGTACCAGTTTGCACTCATACCAGCAATGGAGGAGTGTTCCCCTTGCTCCACATCCTGGCCAGCATTTGCTGTCCCTTAAGTTTTTAATCTTAGCCATTCTGATGAATATAAAGTAGAATCTCTGAGTCATTTGCTTGGCATTTCCCTGATGACCAAGAACATTGACCATTTCTTTAAGTGCTTCCTGGCCGTTCGAGACTCCTCTGATGAGAATTCTCTGTTTAGTTCTATACCTCATTTTTAAATTGGGTTATTTAGTTGGTTGGTCTAACTTCTTGAGCTCTGTATATATTTTGGATATTAGCCCTCTATCAGATATAGGGTTGGTAAAGATCTTTTCCCAATCTGAAGGCTGTCATTTTGTCCTATTGATGGCGTCCTTTCACTTACAGAAGCATTTTCAGTTTCATGAGATCCCATTTATTAATTAATGATCTTAGAGCCTAAGCCATTGGTGTTCTGTTCTCGGAAGTTGTCTCCTGTACTGATGAGTTCAAGGTTATTTCCCACTTTCTCTTCTATTAGATTCAGTGTTTCTTGTTTTATGTTGAGGTCTTTGATCCATTTGGACTTGAGTTTTGTGCAGGGTGATAAATATGGATCTATTTGCATTCTTCTACATGCAGACATCCAGTTAGACCAGCACTATTTACTGAAGATGTTCTCCCTTTTCCATTCTATAGTTTTGGCTTCTTTGTCAAAAATCAAGTATCTGTAGGTGTGTGGGTTTATTTCTGGATCTTTGATTTTATTCCATTGATCAATCTATCTGTATACCAATACTATGGAGTTTTTATCACTATTGCTCTGTAGCACAGCTTGTGGTCAGGAATTGTGTTTCCTCCAGAAGTTCTTTTATTCTTCAGGATCAGTTGTTTTGCATATGAAGTTGATAATTGTTTTCTCAAGATCTGTAAAGAATTGTATTGGAATTCTGATGTGAGTCTATAGGTAGCTTTTGATAAGATGGTTATTTTCACTACATTAATCCTACCAATCCATGAGCATGGGGAATCTTTCTATCTTCTAATACCTTCCTCAATTTCTTTCTTCAGAGACTTGAAGTTCTTATCATACAGATCTTCCACTTGTTTGGTTAGAGTTACATCAAGATTTTTTATATTATTTGTAACTATTATGACAGGAATTCTCTCCTTAACTTCTTTCTCAGCCCATAATGTTTATATAAAGGAGGGCTACTGATTTCTTTGAACTGATTTTGTATTCAGCTGCTTTGCTGAAGGTAAAATAGTTTCTTAAGAAATACAATAGGAAAGGAACACAGCGTCTTTTGCTCAGAGCACATTGGCTAGAATACCAAATACAAAGGAAGTTGCCCTGGAGAGTGTAGTTCTTTGTAAAGATGACAAAAATATTCAGGGCACTACTGCTTCCAAGTTGAACTTCCTTGTTGAAGTTTACTTCACAGGAAAAAGACAAGGGAAAAATTCTTAATTTCTAGTAAAGTAATAAAATCATTGGAAAATAATCAGTAATATTTCAGAGAATTATAAATACTTCTAATGGCAGAGATTTACAAAAGGGCTGAATTCATCATGAATTATTTATTTTTTTGCTTCTAGTTTGTTTTTGATTTTGTTTTTTTGAGATAGGGTCTCTCTTCTGGAACTGACTACGTAGGCTAGAATGGCCTCAATCACACAGGGATCTGCTGATTCCTAGTGCTAGGATTAGAGGATTGCACCACAGCACACAGCTATCTGTAATTCTTATTGGCTTGAGTTATTGACTCTCATCTTCCTTTGAAATAAACCCTAAACCCAAATTCTTCTAAACCTGAGGAGAAGCACTAGCCAGCTGCTCACAAGTAATATTCCTAGATATTTTGTACATTTCTAAATGAAAGTGTTTTGATTAAATGACATTCTATAAGTTTTTGTTCTGCTCATGTTTCAAATTACTTTTTTAGTAGTTCTGGGTCAAATTCTTTTATGTTATTAACTATCAAAATAGAATAACTTTAATGAAATAGACACTATTTGTGTTACTAAAAACAAAGTTGACATCTAAAATTCGAAGAACTACTAGCAGATTTCAAACATTTTACACTAGAGCCCAGAATACATAGAATGCCTTGTCACTCATTACGCACAAACATGCTTAAAAGTAAACCCAGAATTTCATGGACTATTTTGACTATTTGAGATTTATTTTGATGTTCTATTATAAAAAGTCTGTGATCATTACCAACCAGATTGAGATCTAGAGTCCTTTGCAAAACATAATAGACACAGATAAACAGATTTTTATTAACCAAAGCAAGGTTCCTCTTTTTCATAATACAGAATAGAAATGTATTCCTGTCCTGCTAGAAAAATAGACATTGTGGTTTATGTATTTTCTATTTGTATAACAAAATATTTGGGGTTAGGTATTTTATAGGGGAAAATGTTTGTTTACCTTACAGTCTTAGAAGCCAAGAGTAAACATTGGGCAGCCCTGGCTATTCCTGTTCTGGGTTTATGGAATAACGACTGTGGAAGTTGGCTAGAGGAGATCACATGGCCAGAAGTAATAGAGACTCAGGCCCCAGGCCTGCTCCTTTCGTACAGTCTGATTTCTCTGGAATGAATTGACATCTTATGAAAACTACATTAATCTCATTTGTCTTAATTAGGATTTACATTGCCATGAAGAGACACTATGACCAAGGTATAAGGACAGCATTTAATTGGGGCTGGTTTACAGGTTCAGAGGTTCAGCCTATTATCATCAAGGTGGGAGCATGGCAGCGTCCAGGCAGACATGGTGCAGGATGAGCTGAGAGTTTCACATCTTCATCTGAAGGCTGATAGGAGAAGACTGGCTCCCATGTGGTTAGGAGGAGGGTCTTGTTGCCCACCCCTAAAGTGACACACTTCTTCCAACAAGACAACACCTTCTAGTAGTGCTACTCCCTGGGCCAAGCATATTCAAACCACCACACCATTTCAGGGAGGAACTCTTAGAGTTCTAATTACTCTGTTGCTTGGCCCCATCTCTTGATTCTGCCACCTTAACACTGACAAAGTGAGGACTAAGATCCTAGCACTGGAGCCTCTGTGGGACATACTAAAACCATAAGCAAACCACAACAGTTTGATGTCATCATATTACTGATTTCACTGAGAAAACTGAGACTTCCTTGTATTACAAAAACAAACTTCACCCTCTGGCTCCATTTTTCACTAACATTAAACTTTCAGTTTTATTTTTCCATGGTTCATAAATTTGATGTGCAAATGGGTAAGCTGATACCTGTTTCAGTACTCATACAGAGCCATTTGCAGGATGTCAACAGAAGATATGCCTTGTAAACATGTGATAATTGTGTTTATTAAGGAGACAGGAGAGACAATAAGACAGTGGGTAGAATATTACTACAGAAGCCATAGGCTTCAGTCCTTACTTTAGATTTGTGAGTAGTTTCTGAACTAATCTTGTCTCCATTCTAGAAATGGGATTGTTTTAAAGTATTTTAAGGTAACATCTAATTCTATGGTTCCATGATTCTAAGCTAACACTCATTATCTGTCACTAACTTCACAGGTTCATTAAAAGTTTAAGACAATAATTCTTATGTCATTAAGTTAGCAAGGTTTTGTCAAGAGACAAAACAGTATTATGGTTATAATTGGCAAAATAATAGCCTGATTGTATAAGTCATCTTTCTCACTGCTGTGACAAAATACCTGATTGTCAGAAGCCATCTAGGAGAGACAAAAAGTAAGAGATGACTTTCTGAAAATAACCTATTGTATTGCATGGTCTGCGATGGGTGAATCTTGATGTGCAAGGTCCTCAGAGATTTCATTTCAGGATTGGTTCTTGTTATTAGGTTTTTCTTAATATTATTAAAGAGTATAATGATCCCTGGGCTTAGCTCACCCTATTGGGCAGATTTTCTGCAAATCAACGAAGATGTCCTCTCTTGTAGTAATACTATGTAGGAAAATAGATGATTACTTAATTCTTAATAATGATTTAATAGAATTCCTAAATTTATACTAGTAATTTTGAGCCCTCTATAGAAAGAGCTTTAATTAGAGCTCTGTAAACCTTCAGGTGTCACAGATTAACTATAGGAGGGTAGAAAGCAGGTTTGAAATGGATTTACCATCAGGGAAAACATTCCTTCTGGGTTGGCTATGAAACCATTATCTGATAATTGTGGTCATAAAATGGGAATGGATAATTTATTGTAGATGCCAAGACAGAAGATAAAATATTGACTGGATTTATTTATACAAAACTTCAAAACTAATAAGACATTGGGAAGATGATTTGTCTCACAAAACCTTGCTAACTTGATGACATAAGAATTGTTGTCTTACTGAGTATCCATCCCATGTGGAGTCACCAAAGGTAGATGCTGATGTGGAAGTCAGGAAGTGCATGCTGATAAGAGCCTGATATGGATGTCTCCTCAGAGGTCTTCAAGAGTCTGACATATTCAGAGGCAGATGCTCACAACTAGCCATTGAACTGATAATGGGGTTCTCAATGGAGGAGTTAGAGTGAAGGCCATTGGAGCTGAAAGGATTTGTGGCCCCATGAGGAGAGCAACAATACCAACCAACCACAGCTCCCAGGGTCTAAACCACCAGCCTGGGAGCACTTAGGGAGGGATCCAGGGCTTCAGCTGAATATGTAAGAGTGGAGGGCCCTGCTGGGCATAGGTGGAAGAAGAGATCCTTGACCTAATGAAGGCTGGACACCCCAGGGGGTGGGAATTTTGAGGGTGGGGAGGTGGGAGTGGGGGGGTAGGTAGGGGTTACATACACAGAGAAGAAGGAGGAGGGGTGAGGGGATAGGGGGCTCCTGGGTGGGTGGGGGATGGGGTATGGGGACAACATATGAAATGTAAATAAAGCATCCAATAAAAAAAATTTTAAAAAAAGAATTGTTGTCTTAAACTTTTAATGAACCTGTGAAGTTAGTGACAGATAATGAGTGTTTAATTAGATAACTAGTCTTAATGGAAACTCATTTAAACAGTTCTGTTGTAACTTCTTATTCAATTTATGATTTGAATTTATGCTTTAAACTTGTGAACTTTTGAAAAAGGTGGTTTGGAATACCATGTGATCATAGAAATAGAAGAACTAGGAAGGATGACAGTAGGAGAGCGAACAGAGCAAGCAGAGAGAGCAAAGCAGAGAGAACAGAGCAGGGAGAGAGAGAACGGGATTTTTTTCTTACCATAAGACTACTTCTTCTTACTTGGGAGCTTTTTCTTTAGAAGCTTTTCCACTAATAGAAATAGAAAGGGAGAAGCTTTTTCTTTCTCTGAGTTATAAAGTTTGGAGCTTATTTTTCATCCAGAATGAGTGTTTTTCTTTTTTTTCTGCATTGGCCCTTACTAAATGAAACTTTCTCATGGGGGCTTTTGCTCCATCCACCAATTTTATATATGCATTTGTAAGTATAGGTGTGTGCATGTAAATACGTAAGTTGATGAGACAGGTGGTTGGGCCCAACAAAAATGTAAATGTATGTATGTGTGTGTGTGCATGTGTGTGTGCGTGTGTGTGGGTATGTTTGTGTGTGTGAGCGAGTGTGTATATGACTATGCATATTACCTGTGTAAAAGTTTTTCTGTGAGCATGACTTTCTTTTCCTGGTTCACTAAAAGTTAGTTGCTCCAAGACTCCTTCGTGCCTAGCCAGCAAGAGGCAAGGTTTCTGGGAAAGAGAAAAAGGAGCCTTAGCAATAAATCCTTTACTGAATTCCCCCCACCCTCTGCTTCAGACCAGTTCACATAAGGCCAGCCAGGCCCCTGGAACCTCATAAAAGTGATTTAAGAAAGGAAGGGTTTGTGATTCAGTCTCTGAGAGTCCCAAGGGTCCAGCTTAGTTGACTCTGTTGGTCTTCCTATAGAGTTCCTAACCTCTTAAAAAGGCCATAATCCTTCCTCCTGTTCTTCCATAAGAGTCACTAAGCTCCATCCACTGTTTGGCTGTGGGTGTCTGCATCTATCTGAGTTCATCACAGTGAGGAAGGCATAGTGGTGGTAGCATAGGGTGGATAGTCACTTTGCATCCACAATCAGGAAGCAAAAAGAGGTGAATGTTGGTGCTCAGCTAGCTCTCCCCTTATCCTCTAGATAAGGCTAGGCCCTCAGCCTAGTCTGGTACTTCTTTTACATTTGGGCAAGTCCTCCCACTTGATTAACCCAGTGTAGAAAATTCATCAGGCATGTCCATGGACTTGTCTCCTAGATGATTCTAGATCATATCAAGTTAACGATATTAACCATCAGAGTATAGTCTTTGCTTATTTCTGTATATAAAATATTTTTTATCTTTGTTAACAAGAGAACACTTATACATTAAGCTATGACTTTGTATATAGTCCAATAGAGTCTAATAATTGTTATTAATCACCATCCTTGATCTCTTAAATATACATTTTAAAAACATAATCATTTTTCTTTGTGCCAAAAATTTAATGTGTTCTATAATGCAGCCCCAAGGTACTGTAGTTTGAAAATGAAATGCCCCCAGCAAGTTCATGTGTTGAATGCTTAGTCGCCAGCTAGGGTGTACCGGCCAGTTTGGATCAATCAACAGGGTCTAGCAAGAGAGAGAGAGTGGGGATGGAGGGGCAAGAGATGCAAAGAATGGAGACAAGACAGAGAGTCTGATCAAGTCTCCCTCTCTTTTTTATTGAAAGGAAATCTTGGGTATATATACGCTTTACCACGTGCCTTGTCCTCGTGGACAAACAGGGGAACACAGCTGAAGGCACTTTGTCACATGCCTTGTAGCCATGGATACCACGTGTGTCTTGTAGCTGGGGGCACTAAACAGTAAAACAAGGTATGTGAGAAAAACAAGATGTTTATCAGAGTGTGCTCAGCTGTTGTAGGCTGTTGAAAAACAAGTCTCTTGTCAGGGTATATGGCTCGAGATGGCTGTAAAGATGACAGCTGCTTTCTGCTAGGAGTCAGCTCCCAACACTTGGGGGTATGTGTGATGATAATATTGATTGTCAATTTGACAGGATCTAGAATCACCTAGAAAACAGGTCTCTAGGAATATCTATGAGGAATTATCTAGACTAAATTAACACCAGGATTTGTTTATCAGTGATTGTCTGGACTAGGTTAATTGAGGTGGGAAGGCAAAAGAATGCTGAGCACAAGTATCTATCTTTGCTTCCTGACTAGAGATGCTGTGAGACAGTTGCCTCATCAGGTTCCTGCTGCCATGCCTTGCCTGCCATGTTGGACACCCTCTCAAACTCCGAGTAAACAAAAGCTCTCTCTTAAGTTGCTTTTGTTAGATATTTTGTATCAGCCGCAAGGAAAGTTAACTGATATGGGTTGCTCTTTGGGGAGATAGTGGAAACTTTTAGCTGTGGGAAGTACAACACTCGGGGCTTGATTGTGTGGGTTAGACCTAGTTCACTGCCCTTTCCCACTGCCTCCTCTGCAATCCAAGGTAAGTAGACAACTGCCTACTTCATGTTGTAAAACGATAATGTTCTGCCTTGAGCCCAGACTGAACAGTCAAGGACTAAAAACTAGCACATTTGAAACTGTGACCAAGACAAAATTCTCCCTCCTATAGTTGTTTATGTCAGTTACTTCACAACAGCAACAAACAAATAAAAAGCAACAAAAAAGGTGGCAGCAGCAATTGCAAAAGAATTCCAACAATTTTTAATATTTCAATGTTTTTAGGTGCAACTGTCTTCAAATCCCTTTTTAACACTTGATGTGTGTTGTCCTTTTCCTGTCCCTATTGAAATCTCTTTGCTTAAATCAATGTGAAAACTAAACTTCATAGCAAAGGAGCTCTTTTTAAAGTGTTTTGATGAGTTGGAAAGATACAGCAATCGGCAATGCCGTGTTCAATCTTTCTATGTATTAAGAGTAACGATTATATTACTTAAATAACTGTAGTTCATACTCACATTTTTATGTTACACATTGGTGTCAAGCCTGAGGACTGATACCCATCGAGGGCGGGCATAGTCAGTGACTTAGGCAGTTTGTTTCTGATTGACACAAACCTCTTTGACAGAACCAACTCGGCAGCCTTTCTGTGTGTTCCTGAGCTTGCAGGCAGTCCAGAATGCCAGTGACCTTCTCCTAGAGTTGTGTGGGTCCTTCCAGGTTTTCTTAACTCAATCTCAATTTTCTGTCATGTAGATATTTCTCCTGTGAAAATTATTTTGTGGCTGGGCAGTGGTGGCACACACCTTTAATCCCAGCACTTGGGAGGCAGAGGCAGGCGGATTTCTGAGTTCGAGGCCAGCCTGGTCTACAGAGTGAGTTCCAGGACAGCCAGGGCTTCACAGAGAAACCCTGTCTTGAAAAACCAAAAAAAAAAAGAAAGAAAGAAAGAAAGAAAGAAAGAAAGAAAGAAAGAAAGAAAGAAAGAAAGAAAGAAAAGAAAAGAAAAGAAAAGAAAAGAAAAGAAAAGAAAAGAAAATTATTTTGCATTTGATTCCATTTTGACATCAGCCTCTAAAAGAATCTAGCCAGACACATTCTGTTTAGAGAGTATAAAGTGTGGTAAAAAAACGGAAGCACAGGGAGGACCTAGAGGTTAATCTGTGTCTTTCAACAAACATGGTTAGAAACGGTCTTAAGAAGAAGTATCATGGGCTGGTGAGATGGCTCAGTGGTTAAGAGCACTGACTGCTCTTCCAGAGGTCATGAGTTCAAATCCCAGCAACCACATGGTGGCTCACAACCATCCACAATAAGATCTGATGCCCTCTTACAGGGTGTCTGAAGACAGCTACAGTGTACGTGCATGTAATAAATAAATAAAAACCTTAAAAAAAAAGAAGAAGTATCATTTGAACAATTGGAGAAAGTGGTGATTTACACAGTAAATTGTATTGCTTCACTAATCAGTGATAGATCAGCACGTAAACTTCTTATCCCAAATGTGACAGTTTTAAGTACAACTGCTTATATTGTTTTTGTGAGTATAAGGAGAATATACTGAGTGTGCTTTATTATGTAGCAGTCCACATCAAGCCAATGCATACACGGAATACAGTTATAAAGGATGAGGGGAAAGCTCCAGATACTCTAAGACTGCAGGAACTGCTGCTTACCCATGAAACTGCATTTCTATTCATCATGCTTCACTGTGGCTCAAACTTCTACTTCTTTCATGTTTGATTTGCTAGTAAGATAGCAGTTTCTATGCCAATCCTTCAATCAGTAGTTTTAAAATATTAAAGTAGGCGGGTCATCCAGATGGCCCATCAGGGACCAGACCTACATCAGAACTCACGTGATGAAAGGAGAGAACTGATTCCCCAAAGTTGTCCCCCATCTCCCACACACACAATTTAAAAATATAAGATGACATTGAGTTTATCTTTTTTTTCTCCTGACTTTTCCAACACTGTTTCCTAGAACATTTGCTAAGTTACTAATGAAATGATCTTAAAATTGAAAACTACAGAATGGTCATTAATCTTATTTGGGTCTGAGCTATGAAATCGTTTGTTCGTCTGTTTGTTTACTGAAGGTGGGGGTCTCCTGTAGCTGTGGCTAGCATCAAATTCACTGTAGCCAAAGATGACCCTGAACTTCATATCTTCTTGCTTACACCTCTACAGCTAGGATTGCAGGTGTGAGCCACCTCGAAGTTTCATAAACTCCCAACAAGAGTTTTCTCATCACCCTTTGTCCCATGTACTGAATTTTTCTTTTAAAATCATATTGCACTGAGAAGTCAGGATAAATTTGTATTTCACTTAACATAAGAATCCAAATAGGAACACATATTTTTAAAATCCAGGAACATTTCATTTTAGTCATTGAAAATTGTACACAATTTTGGCTTTTTATTTTGTTTCTTAGATTTCGAAGAAGCTTTATGGTTTTAAAACAATTCTTTTGAATATTTACAAAGGGTTTTGGACAACTTAGCTTGGAATGGATTTCCCTTGCTTGCTCTATTGCCAGAAGCCTACTTTGCACCTCTCAAAGAAAGCAAACTGTTTTTTTTTTTTGTCCTGCAGAAGGACAAATACCCAACAAAAGCATTTTTCATAAGAAAAGGGTTATTCAAAGCCATATTTCTCCAAGCATAAGAGTGAAGAGTTCAGCTGAAGAGCTACAATGATGTCATGTAGTTTTTATCTTACATAAGCAGCGGAGTGAGGGAATTCCAGAGTTACTAAGTCTGCTGGAATAGCTGCGCCCTGCACTGAGAAGTTCAAGAAGCTCTTTGCACATTCAGGACTGAATATTGTGCTCTACATTAGACTTTGAATTGGTGCCCTCCGTTTCCAGGCTACTAAGATATGTATAAATGGATCTACGATGCAATAGATGGTCATTTTGACTAACATATTAATCGCCACGTCCTTACACATGTTGATGGAAATTATTAACTCTGTGAGTGCTGGAGGGAATGCAAACTGCAGCAGCCACCGTGGACATCAGTGTGCCAGGCTTCTCAAAGAGCAGGAAATAGATCTGCAAACGCCAGCTATGCCACTCTTGGGTATATACCCAAAAGACCTTACTACAGAGGTACTTGTTCATTCCCGTCCCGAGCTAATCTACTCACAATAGCCAGGACATGGAAACAGCTTAGATGCCCACCAACCGAAGAATGGCCAGTGAAAAATGTGGTACGTTCATACACTAGATTATCATTAAGCTATTAGGGAAAATGAAATTTTTAGGCAAATGGATGTGACTGGAGACAGTCATCCCCGGTATGGTAGCTCAGAAAGACAAACATCAAATGTTTTCTCTCATGGATGATAGCTTTTAACCTTTAAACAACTACCTTTCATTTGTAATACCCACAGCTGTTAGGAAACTAGTAAGGGGCCATGGGGGAAGAAGAAATATTTCAAGGAAGGGGTCATAGAATACAGTAAAATAAAGGGGGGATGATATAAAATAGGGTTGGTGATGGGAGGGCAGGGCAGAAGAGGAAGTATGGGAAGGGAGAACTAATACTAAAGGTATTGTGGAAAAGCCATATGGAAATCTATTGTAGATGCGTGGGATTTAAATCGAGTTACCTTATAACGGGGGGACAATACCACAGTACCCCAGCTAGATACCATACACTACCAAATGAAATGCCCTGTTTCACAGTGGGTTGCCTCTTTCTAAACTTTTGACAAAAGGACTCTCATAAGTACCCCCAAACATTACAGGCTACTGCCAATGCTCTTAGTCACCCTCCAGAACTTGGCAGTAAGAACCTGTGGCTAAAGATACCACATAGTTGAGCCATAGAACATGGGGAAATCTAGCTGGCAATCAACTGGAAGCTTCATTCATACTGGCTAGCTTTCACAGGGCTGAGGGCTCCTATTCATGCTACTAGGGAAAAGAAATCAGCAATCTCACCTACCTGTCAAGCTTACAAGCTACAATAACGACCCACATGGTGAGATATACCCATTGCTGCAATGGAGGCACAGATGTTATGAGTGGAACCAACCAGTTTTCAACTGGATTTGAGGCTCATTCAAAGAGACGGAACCCTTATCTGACATTGCCGATGGAACCAAGAATCTGTGGCTAATTAGGGCATAGGTTGTACCTAGGGGAAAACCTACTACTATTATTCTGCCAGAAGATATAGCATTAAAGGGACCCCTAATGACTTATTGCTATAACCACAGATTGGTGCACTCAACAATCCTAGTCAGAGAAGCTTCTTCTTGCAGTAGACGGCAATTAATATAGAGACTCCAATTGGTCAACAAGAAGAGAATAAAAGACTTCAGAGTGCTCAGCCCGACATGAGACATCTCTGTCACAACCCTTCTCTCAGGGCTCAGGAATCAATGTGGATGAGGTAGTGAAAGGATTGTAACAGCCAGAGGTAGTGGATGGCTTCAAGGAAACAGTGTTGGCAAGCACAGCAGAGGAGATGCACATATGAACAATTGTGACAGTGGAGCGAGCTTTTGCTAGACAAAACCCTAGCATGAGAGAGGGGAGGGGAGCATGAGATTCCACTCCTAGCTGAGCAGCTCTTGGCATTTGTTTGCTTGTGACAGAGGAAAGGTCAGCTGTTATTCTTATTTTTTAGTGATGTGACATCTGGTTGACCAAACTCTAGGGCAGGTCCCACACCCAGGAGTAGTTGCCCAACACAAACTGGTGTGTGTGTGTGTGTGTGTGTGTGTGTGTGTGTGTGAGAGAGAGAGAGAGAGAGAGAGAGAGAGAGAGAGAGAGACATAGACAGAGACACACACAGAGGGACAGAGACAGATGCAGAGAGAATGAGAGAGGATAATTACTAAAACATATCATTGCTTTTATGAAGTAGTGTATAAGTCTGACATTCAATGGTTCATTAACAAATGTTTTTATTCTTTTGCTTGCTTTATCTTTTGATTTTTTTTTCTTTTCTCCATATTCCACATTTACAAATTCCATGGAAAAATACAACAGTTTTTCTGCTCTTGTAAAGAGACTGTTATTTTTCTCTGGACTCTGAAAAACTCTAGCTGCTTTTTGGGTCAATGAAAAACCCATTCAAAATTCCTTTTGAATTTTAAATTGCGTAGCAACCAGAGTGAAATTTTGGCATTTCTGAGGTGTCAGCTGAGTGTGAGTTCATAGACATTTCCAGGAATGGAAGAAACATAACATTGAATAGAGGGTTGTTTCTTCATTTCCTACATAATCTCAAAAAAAAATGTCACTTAAGAGTCTCTTATTTGAAAAACGTTTATGAGATTAGGGAATAATGCTTTATAGACAAAGTTAATTGCTGTACTTGTAGGGGTTGAGAGAAAAATGTCTATGATCATATAAATTAGAAATTGGGACATAACTGGAGTAATATGATAATTTTAATTTCATTAAAATAGTGACTCAGTAGTGGTAATAAAACACAAAATGCAGAGGAGAATATGATTTGATTTTTAAGGTTAAGCTGAACAGAAATGTCGTGTGGTAGACACTTGATAACTTGTCACAGATGCCAACATTGTGTCGTTACTTCAGAACTTATAAGTAAAATTAATAAATATAAAATAAAACGTAAAATGCATTTTAAATTATTTATAGCTCTACGATGATTATATGTATAAACGTAATATTTTGACCTTACTTCTAAGGAGTATATTTTTATTAACATCTGACTTTTTTTTCTCACTGGGTGTGATGGTGGTTCACACCTTCAATCCCAGAACTTGGGAGGTAGAGGCAGGTGGATCTCTTGAGTTTGAGGCCAGCCTGGTCTACAGAGTGAGACAGATTTTTTTCTCTCTGGATGTAGAAGATAATTAAACCACCAATTCCTGCACTGTGTGCACATGCCTTTGTAAATATGTGTAGTAATATTGCTGCTTGATGTTTCCATTATTATTTCTGTATTTTCCTAGCTAAATTCAATATGGCAGAATTTTCTACAGATGAGATGTTCCTTATTTGCTGTGAATACCTACCACAGAATTTTTCTATCCTTTCTCTCTCTTTTGATAAAGTGTGTTCCTATGCTTCCTCAGCCTGGGATTACAAATGTGAACACCCACTCCCAGAAGTTCTCCCTAAACCAATAATGAATATTGTTATTCTATATAAATTATTACTACTTTTCAGTGCTTAGGTTTAAACATTGGGCCTCATGCATGTTAGTCAAGGTTTTTGTGTCGCCGTCTCTCACAGACATCTTTTTTCACTTTATTTTCATTTTATGTGTGTTGGTGTTTTGCCTGCATGTATGTCTGTGTTGGGTATCAGATCCCCTGGGACTGAAGTTACAGATGGTTGTGAGCTGCCATGTGGGTGCTGAGAATTGAACACGGGTCCTCTGGAAGAGCAGCCACTGCTCTTTACATCTGGGCTACCTCCCCAGCCCCCTCACAGACGTCTTAGCCAAATTAGAATGGGAAGAAATGGGTGTTGAGAAGCTCCGCATTGCATATTTGTCGTGCATATTTTAAGACAGAGCTTTAACACATTAGTCTGAGTATATTTTGCCAGTGTATTCACATAGCTTGTGGATAGATGTATGCTACTTTGCTTTAAGAACCTTTTGTACTCATTTTATTTAACCTCATTTTATTTTATTGTATCTAATTTGCTGGTACTTGATTTGGATTTGACTAGAAATTAAGTATTTAACCAATTTAAAAAAAAAGCTACCAATCCAAATTTCATACATTTGCTCATATATTTATTACGTGTTATTTCTCTTCTAAAATGTATATGTAAAGATACACCTAATCAATACATTGCATTTAGATTTGAGGAACCTGAATTCAAAGAACACATTAGTCAATAGAACGGCTATAGAATTAGGTTCTGTTCTCTGGGTCACCCCCTCTCAATCCTCTTACTTCTGAATGAATTTAATAACTCAACTAAAAAATGTTAATAATTTAAAGTGCGATAGATGATAGATAGATAGATAGATAGATAGCGAACAGGAGTGGGGGCAGGGGCATTTATAAGTCTACTAACAGCTGAAGAGGAGACATACCCAACTGTGCTGTTATCCTCCTCTTCAGTAATAACATCTGTAGATCGTCTCACTTGACTTACACTTTCAAAATCCTGAACAACCCTACATATCTTCCTGTATACTTTGATTTGGGGTTGATGTAAATTTTCTGGGATAACTCATTGAGACAAAGAAAGCTTTTGTTAGCTACCTATTTTCCATCGGAACCTCACAATAAAAAAGGCTAGCTTACTTAAAAGAGGAAATTAAATATGAAAACGAAGTTCTGAATGAATACAAGAGACTTAAAAGGTTTTTTTTTAAATAAGAATTTAATTGTTCAGTTCAAATTAAATGCCAGAAAATGAAATGTACTTAACTGCTATCGATTGGCTATTGTAATGAGTAACTCAAATGGTTTTGCCACTAAGTAGACCTACAGCAGCTTTTATATGCAGAACTTTCTGTGGTGTACCCAGCTTCCCATTCACAGGTCATCTGATTCTGGTACAGTGGCATCTTCTGCAGGCTCAGTTGTTATTACGACAGGGATATTCTCAGATACCCAGCCCTTTGGTGTCCTATTAAAACATCGTCTGCCTGAAAGAGGATTGGCAAAGGCCAAGAACCTGGGATCTGTTAGCAGCAGTAGTTCAAAATCTGGAACTTTGAATTTAACCATTTTTGATGCTTTTTCAAAACCTCCAAATGGAGTGGCAACCCTGTGGGAACCAAAAGAAAGGCAAGCAATAATTAATATTCAATTCTATTTGAGATAATGCAAATAATCTCATAACTTTATGGACTTGTTATTATAGTCTTCAACTGATATTTTTTCAGTTTGGGGCCTCAGAATCAAGCATTTTCATCAGAGGTCCATGCGTTGACAGTGGAAAAGATAAATGCCAATAACTATGAAGCCTTTTTTTAATGTGCTCTTGTTTGGACAAATCTGATCCCTGGATCACTACATCAATTCTTGCCACTATGCTTTGTGTTGTTTGTTGATGCCTGTGACGTTTCAGCTCTGTGTTCTAACGATCCCAGCTCACATTGCTTCATCAAATTCCTGTGATTATGGGTTGTTTCTATGAACCATTTGTATTTGAGGTAGTAATTTGTATTATTCATATCTGTTTTTACGATTATCATTTCCTTGGGGTCATCTATGAATTCCAAACTCTTTGAAGGTAAGAAATGTGTCTTGTGTACGTTTCTATCTTCACCTTAAAGATTTCAAAATTTGCAAAAAGAGGCCATGAGTTTGAAGGAGAGCAGGGAAGGGTATATGGGGGAGTTTGGAGGGAGGAAAGGGAAGGGAGAGATGTTGTAATTAAAGCATAATCCCAAACAAACAAAAATTTCAAAATTTCTGTATTTATCTCTGAAAAAAAAATCTAACCTCTGCTATTGCATACAAGATGTCTCATGCATTTCTAGCTTGTTTTTATGTTAGACACTTTTTTACTCATCCAGTGCCAGGCACAGTTCTAAATGAACAGTGTCAACAGACTACTTTCAAATCTCGTGTTGTGAAGGAAGCATAACAAATAAAACATCTAACAGTGACGAGCTACGCAGCGAATTTAAAGAGGAGGATACCGTGGAGAGTCTAGTGTTCCATGACTTTAGTTTGAATCATCAGGAATATTTCTCTAGAAAAATACCACACACCCAACATTTAAACTGCCTTCTGAAGGCGAGGTTAGCCATTAGAATCTGACTAGCGCATAACAGCACGTTCACTGGGAAGATGAATCAAAGGCAGATAAAATTCTGGAAAGCTCAGGGAAAGGAAGAAGACCTATCTTTCTAGACTCGCAGATGGAGGCAAGAGAAGTTACAGGCCGATTGTGGGGGATTTTTCTAGGGAAGAAATATGGAGCCATGAAGAGAAGTAAAGCATGGTACTTAGAACACCGAAGACCTTATAGTCCAGGAGGAAGAGCACCATTTAAATCCACACATCGGAGTCTTGGTAAGATAATACAGAGCCCCCCGTCCCAATTTATTAATGATTTTCAATTGGAGCTCAGTAGTGGAGTCCATGCCTAGTGTGTGCAAGGGCCTGGGGTCAGTTTCCTACAGTGAGAACACGGGTGGGGCGGGAGGGGAGTGTGAGGGGATAGGGAAAGATAGAGGAGAGAGAGAGAGAGAGAGAGAGAGAGAGAGAGAGAGAGAGAGAGAGAGAGAGA
>NW_021621323.1:17345624-17378784 GCF_004785775.1 Grammomys surdaster | reverse complement strand
AGAGAGAGAGAGAGAGAGAGAGAGAGAGAGAGAGAGAGAGAGAGAGAAGAAAGAGAGAAAGAAAGAGAATTTTAAGATAGGAACAATATCAGAATACCTATGATACAACTCACAGACCATACGAAACTTAACAAGATGGATGACCAAAATGTGAATGCTTCAATTCTACTTAGAAGAAGGAACAAACTAATCATGGGAGGTGGAGGGGGGGCTGAGAGGGAGAGAGGAGGGGGAAGGAAAAGAAGGGAGAGGGGCAGGATCAGGTTTGGGAATAGACTGGAGAGAAGTCCACAGGATCAGGAGAATGAATAGAAAAATGTAGCAGTGGGGGTAGGGATTGGGGGGAACCACTAGAAAGTCCCAGATGCCAGGAAGTTAGAGGCCCCAGGACCCAACTGGGAAAGACATTAGCCGAAATGCCCAATAGAGTGGAGATAGAACCTGAAGAGATCACCTTCATTAGATAGGCACGGCTCCCAGTTGGGGATGGGGCCACCCACGCATCTCAAAATTTTTAACCCAGAATCGTTCCTGTCTAAAGGAAATACTGGAACAAAAAAATGAAGGAGAGACTGAAGGAAAGGCCATCCAGAGACCGCCCCATCTTGGGAGCCATCCCAAATTCCAAATTCTGACACTATTGCTGATGCCAAGAAGTGCTTGCTGACAGGAGCCTGGTATAGCTGTCTCCTGAGAGGCTCTGCCAGCACCTAAGACAGATGCAGATGCTCATGGCCAATCATCATCTGAGCATGAGGACCCCAATGGAGGAGTTAGGGGGAGGACTGAAGGAGCTGAAGGGGATTGCAACATCATAGGAAGAACAACTATATCAACCAACCAGACCCCTCAGAGCTCCCAGGAACTAAACCACCAACCAAAGAGTATACCTGGATGGGTCTATAGCTGTAGCTGCATATGTAGCAGAGGATGGCCTTATCCGGCATGGGGGGGGGAGGCCCTTGGTCCTGCGGAGGCTTGTTCCTCCAGCTTGAGGGGATGATAGAGGGATGAGGCAGGAGTGGGTTAGTGGGTAGGGGAGCACCCTCTTAGAGGCAAAGGGGAGGGAAGATGGGATAGGGGTTTTTCAGAGGGGAGACTGGGAAGGGGGACAATATTTGAAATGTAAATAAATAAAATAACCAATTAATAAAAATAAATAAATAAAATAAAAGGTTTTTTTTGTTTGTTTTTTGGGTTTTGTTTTGTTTTTTTAAGCTAGGAAGAATAGAACCACTGATCCAAGCATGGCTATTTTACATGGGTCCCTGCACAAACATCCATTCCTGGGATTTTAAGGATGGCTACATCATTAGATTAAGGAGGCTAGAGTTGAACATCTCTGAAGTAAGCCGAATTTGCTCAAGTGATTTTACATTTATTCCAGAAATAAGACCTGACAGTGTTTTCTGAATCTCAGAGGGAGAGCTTCTCAGCCCCCACTCCCCGCCCCTGGGCCACTGCTTTAGCGTTCAGTGTACTGTTTTCCTTCTTTTTAACCACTTGCATTTCATTTTCCTGCAGTACTGTGAGCACTCTTCTTCCCTTCGGTTCTACAGTCCAACTCTTAGCTCACACCGCAGGGCCAGTGAAGGCTGCTGTTGGGAAAAGGAAGTTTTCTTTTCTTTGGCAAGTCTGAAACTACATCCTGTTGATTTGGGCTCTCACCCTCTCCACAGGACTGAAGGAGCACACATTAGCATCCAGAGTGGGAGACATCCTGTAAGGCATTTTTGGTCCATGGGAATACTTTCAAACTTTAGTCCAAGCTGGTAGAGCAAAAATTCTGGGTGTGTGTGTTTTGGGGGGGGGGATGGGGAAAAGGGATAACATCTGAAATGTAAATAGCATATCCAAGAAAAAAAGAAAAAAGAAAGGGAAAAAAATTTCCAGTGGAAAGACTTGAAATATTGTTTTAAAAAATATAATTATGTATCTGTAATTTCCATAATACTAATTTTTCATAAATAGGTCTGAGTTTTCATATTATGTCACCTATATAGTGAATAATAAGCCTTTATCTTTCAGATTCACAGATTGATACTTGCTTGTTTATTTTAATAAGATTAGGTTGTAAAAATGTATGAATAGCACTGGATACATAATATACTCATAATACTTGTTAATTTCTCTACAAGGTAAAATGCTTCCATAGAAATAAAAAATAAACCATTTTACCAAATAGCAAATTAATGTTTAAAGGCACTTTAATCGTAGGATCTGTTCTACAGATGAGAACATTAAGTTAAATGTTGCATATAAGGTCACACAGCAATTTGAAACAAAACCAGGAAATTCCTTGCTCTCAGTTTATTGCCCATGTGTTGTATGGATTCAAAAGTAGCATGGAGTTCGAATACATACAAAAGGAATAAAGAACCAAAAGTTGCATTCAGATCTTGTTCATTTTGAGATTGTAATTATCCTTGGGAGTCCATATTGTTTTAATCATTCTCACCACTGAGAGTTATCAGCCTACATCTTGCCCTTTGATAATATCTAAAGATTATGCCGAAGAGCATGGGGGCAATAAACTGTAGTAGTTCACTTCTTGCAAGGACTTGAGACATGTGAAAATCGACCTCTCCCTCTCTTCCCCTCTCTCCTCTGTGTGTCTTTGTCATTTGTTTTACAAAAATGAAAAGGTTATATCAGAATAAAGTCTCAACGTAGTAACACGTTGAATAATTTAGTAAATATAAGAGTGAAACAATATTAACCACATTTTACTTTTGAAATATGTATGCATAATAGTTGAGTAACTAAATTCTTGGTCAAATTATGTTCTCAAAATAAAATTGTTTTGAAGAAATAAAATTGTGTTGACCTACAATGGGGAAAGAGCCCATTTTATACTGGGAAATTATCTGAACTTTTCTTTTAAATGACTGGATTATATCCTGACTAATACAATGAAGGGCCTTTGTCATGTTGAACTTATACATGTTGAGATGATTACTGGGGTTACTTTGTCCATGTGAGAACTTTTAAATGAAAAATTTTTTAAAATTAAAATAAAACATACACAAAGAAACACACCAGAACCAGAAATTGCAGGACATGAATATTATTAGTATTATTTGCTTTCTAGTTGTTTGTTCTGGGTGTATTTTATGCTGACTTTGTAGTTTGTACTCCTGACACATTTACTTAACTGATTCTGGTGATTTGTCCCTAGCTCCTCTTAAATGTGTATGAGCACAATATGGCTTATGTGAATAATAGGAACTTTGTTTATCATTCTTGTCTGATTGTCTAATAGGGGTCAACAAATGTCTGTGTCTGAAAATGTGTATGTAACTTTAAATATAACTTTGACCTTGAAAGAGTACTTTCAGTGGAGGTAGAATCATCGATTGGAAGTTACATCACGATGTTAGGCGCTCTTTTGTGATTTCCATCGTTTCAGTTAGGAAATCAACTTGCTTTTACTTCTTTGAAGAGAAACGTTAATCCCAGGACTTCAAACCTCTTTCCTGTCTTGCTCACTCTTCTTGACTTGTGCAGTGTTTTTGAAGCTTCTGTCTCAAATGTGGAAAGGTCTTGGCCGTTAGTCCTTCCATGTTGCTTCTGTCTAACTCCTCCCCGGCTCCTGCTCTCACAGACTGGCATGGTTGTGCATGCGACCTCTGCTTTCTGTGCTCTCTGGTTTCTTTTTCCTCTGTGTTTCAGCTGGAACATCGTCCTATGTCATATCACAGTTCTCTCTTCAGCCGTGTATAATGTCACTAAGTTCATTTGTTAAACTGAAAGCTTCTCTATTTCTCAATACAATACATATACAGGAAAACATTAAATTTCCATAACATACAACAAGCCATCATGAAAAACCTGTACACATTAGGAACTACTGGGAGCATTACACGTGTTCCTGCTGAATCTTAAACCCTCTTGCCCCTGGAAAGAACCAGTATTTTGAGTTTTATTGTAATATAAACACAAAGTAAAATTTAAAGTAAAGGTCATTGTACTAAATCAGTCTAAAATACTATATGATTTTACTTACAAGAAATATATAGAGTAGTGAAAATCATAAAGATGGAAAGTAGATTGACTAGGGAAGAGGAACAGAAGAATCATTGTTCAGAATGGATGCAGGAGTATTGGTCTTACAAGAAAATGTCTCTTGGAGACAGTGGTGATGGTTATAAGCACTGTGAGTGTAGTGAACACTGCTGGCCAGTACCTTAACATGGTTAAAAGTAAGGGGTTGGAAAAAAGGCTTCGAAGTTAAGAGGATGCTATGCTCTTGTAGGTGACTAGGTTTCCACCATTTGCAAGGTGGTACAAAACCATTTGTAACTCCAGGTCCAGAGGACCTCATGCTCTCTCCTGACCTCCGAGGACACCATGTACACACATGGTGGATGCATGCGCGTGAGCAAACACACACACACACACACACACACACACACACAGAGGACACACAAATCCAGGCAAAACACTCATCCATATAAAGTAAAAGAAATACATCCTGTTTTTGTTTTTGTTGAAGACAGGGTTTCTCTGTGTAGCCCTCCCTGGCTGTCTTGGCACTCCCAGAAATCCATGTACCACCATGCACGGCCCAAGAAATATATCTTTTAAAAAAATGGCTAAAGTTGTCAAATTTATACTATGCGTTTTATCATAATTAAAAATTGACAGAAATTTAATTATGGTAGGGATGATTTGAATCTAAAATTGTGCCATGTGGGAGGACTGACTTCCATGGTGGCAGCTTTGTGACTGAGAGGAGATGGCGTTTGCTCAGCTTAACACTGCTAACAGAAGCCACATTGAGGTTGTTGAAGGCTGGTCTGCTGTTTGCTTTTACTCCAAAGAAACATGCAATTTCTAGCTGGAAGCCTGGAGTGGACACCAGGGCTTCTACAAGGAAAATCCCAATCTGTTCCCGCTCTCCCCAATCTCCAAACTGGTCAGTTTTGGTTATCCACCTTTTATGTTTGTATCTTACCAGTGAACACCTCCCCCAGGAAAGTGGCATCAAAAAAAAAAAACAATGGGTTTAGGTTTTAATGGTTTTCTTTCTTTCTTTCTTTCTTTCTTTCTTTCTTTCTTTCTTTCTTTCTTTCTTTCTTTCTTCCTTTCTTTCTTTGACTTTGGTCTTCAAGATAATTGACTATCTTCATAGCTTTTCAATCACTTAAAAAAAAATGACTATTGTGTCAGCAAGATGGCTCTTCTGGTAAAGACCCTTTCCATCATGCCTGATGACCTGAGTTCGAACCTTAGGTCTTACTTGGTAGAAGCTGAGAACAGACCCCCGCAGGTCCTCCTCAGACCTCTGCACGTGCACCGCAGCACGTGAGCTGCCCTCCCACCATACACACACACACACACACACACACACACACACACACACACAAAATGGAGAAATAGAAGTATGTAGATAAATGGTAACATTTTAAAAATGCAGTATTTTTATGAAGGTTTTCTCTTGTACAGACCCTAGTGAATTGACTAGTTAAAACTTTTAGTAATAGTACATGTGTCCACTCAAATTTAGCAGATGCTTAGGTTTCTACTTAAATTCTTTTCTCAGAATCGAAGATGGTTTTCTCAGACAATTCGATTCCCGTTACGGTAGTGGGAAAGTCGTGTTTCACATCTCCACTGAGTCACCCTGGATAACTGAGTTACCTGTTAAAGCTCCTGTAATCGGGCAGTTCTGCCTTTCCTTCAGGCTTGAAAAGTTTCGGGTACAAAGCCTCCAGGAGCTCCGGATCGCTGCCAATGGCCTGCTCCCAGGGAGACTGGTAGTACTTAGGAACGGCCGTCGTGTTAAATCTTTCAGGAGGAATTTCCTTCAGTGGTCCAGAATATCCTTTGGAAACAGGGCAAAGGGAATGAACAGAGTGCCCTTCGGGTACTAAATGCCAACTCACATCTTCCTGCAGTTAGTGTTTCTTGCTGGGGTAAGTTTGTGAGGAACCCTTTCTATGAGTCACCAGAAAGGAACAAACTCGAGTGAAGATATTTAAAAACCTTTTAAAATTAAGGAATGTAAAAAAGAAGACACATTATTATTGTTATTATTAATAATAAGTTTTTAAATTATTTTAATGATTTGCTTTTCCAAATCATGTTATTTTTCCTTTGACTATAATTTACATTTATTTAAGTAAAACTCTTATTTTTTAAAAAATGATTTACTTATTTATTTTATGTCTATGAGTACACCATTGCTCTCTTCAGACACACCAGAAGAGGGCATCAGACCCTATTGCAGATGGTTGTGAGCCACCATGTGGTTGCTGGGAATTGAACTCAGGACCTCTGGAAGAGCAGTCGGTGCTCTTAAACACTGAGCCATCTCTCCAGCCCAAAACTCTTATTTTTAAATGTGCTCTTTTGTTATTTTACGTTAGAGTCAAAAATAATTATTTTTAAAAGGATGAATAAATAAAAACTGCTAAAAGGAATAGCATGGACCATCTGAAACAATATATAACCATTGTAAATATTTTAAATGATTATTTTAAACTTAAATGTTACATTTATTCTAAACTGATGAACAAAATATCATTTAATGAAACCTCAAAAGAATAATATTTTTTTAAATACATAGAAATGTTACTGTTGCATTTGAAGGTGGTTAGTTACCTGGTGCAATGTTCTCTGGATTTGGGGGGCTTCGTGGATCTGGGGTGTTGGGGGGCGTTGAGGGGCCTTGCTGTGAGCCACCTTCCAGGTTGGTTCCATCAATTCTCCCATTCTGCATGGCAATATTGTGCTGTGTTTTTTAAAAGTAAATTTAAACTATTAGGCACAGTAAGAGCAATGTAAGCCCCCATTTGTATATAGAGAAAGTTAACGTAATGCTGCCATATTGTCACTCAGGACCTCAGTAATTTACATGGTACTGAAGTTGAGCAGTTCAATGAGAACTTTCGTGTATGTCAGTCTATAGTCCCCTGAACAACAACAAAACAAAATTAATCGAGTAATGCTGTGTGCAAGGCACTGTAGAGCTTCCCCTCAATTTATTTGATTTCTATCCATAACCTCACCATGAGAAATATGCTTAATTTAAAAATATTTACCAATATAATAAATGAAAGCATATTGACCAAGCATTTGACCTAGAGATTCTTTAAAAAATAATGTCTTTTGTTAATTTTTTTTGAGAATTTTATACAGTGTGTTTTGCTTGTATTTCTCTCTCTCCCCTAACTCCTCCAAGATCCTTTCCAACTTCATTAGACTTTATGCCCTACCCCTTCCCCCACTCAGTCCAACGTGTAATAGCCAACTACTCCTGGGTGTGGGGCCTGCCCTGGAGTGTGGCTGACCAGGTGTCACACTATTAAAGAAAACTGACTGCAGCAATCAAATACCAAGAACTCAAGCTAGGGTTGCGACCTCATGCCCACCTCCCCCCCCTTCTATGCTGAGGTTTTGTTTGGCTTGAGCTTTCTCAGGTTTGTGTATACGCTATCAAAATTGCTGTGAGTTTATATGTGCAGCTGCCTTGCTGTGTCTGACAAACACTGTTCCCTTAAAGCTATCCGCTATCTCTGGCTGTAAGACTGTTTCCACCAGCTTGTCAACAACGTTCCTGAGCCTTGATAAGAGGGTTGTGATGTAAATGTCCCAGGTAGGGCTGATCTGAAGTCTTTTATCTCTCTGCTGTTGGAGTCTCTTTGGCGGTTGCTATCTACAGCAAGAAGAAGCTTCTCCCATGAGGCCTGAAGACTGTACTGATGGCTAGAGCAACAAGTCACAAGGAATCATTTTAATGCTATGTCTTTTAGCAGACTAGAGTAGTTAAAATATCCATGACCTTTGTAGCCACAGGTTCTTAGGCTCTATTGACAGTATCATATATAGGTTCCGTCTCTTGAAGCAAGTCTTATTAAATCCAATGAAAAAGTGGTTGATTACTCTCAAAACATTTCTGCCTCTGTTGCATCGCATCCGTGGGCATGTCTTGCTAGGCCAGTCACTAATATGATTTGCAAGGGTCTCATCTGGCTGTGACTTATGTTGACTTTTCTCCTCAGTTAGTTTGCATAAGCACCTTTCAGCATTATGAAAGGCAGGCAGTAGGGACGAAGCTTCCAGTTGTCTAACCAGCTAGATTCCTCCATGTTCTATATGACTCAAGCATATGGTATCTTCAGCCATAAGATCTTACTGTGTAGTTCTAGAAGGTAGCTAATACCCTGTAATGTTTTAAAGAAGGTTGCATGATCCTCTTTGGATGATAGTTTATTATATTAGTATTGTATTTTATACTTAAGTTCCAGATTCATTAGAATACAGAAAGCTTTCCAATTCTATAGCATCTGAACAGCTGCAATACACACCATACCTATAGACAGAAAAGCTACATGTATTTAGCTACATAGACTTAAGGAATGTGATTTTTTTTTAAGAAAAAAATTCTGAAAAGAAATACTTCTTTAAGTTTTAAGTGAATTTGTTGTAGTCTTATAATTTAGGATTGCCTCTATGGCAACAGAATAACACCTTTAAAACTTCCAGTTTGTTTCCATTTTCCAAGCTATTGTGAATAGATCAGAAGTGAACATAGCTAAGAAAGTATTCGTTGAGTCAGTCCTTCTGGCATATGACAAGGAGTGGTACAGCTGGGTCTTCTGGTAGTTCTTTCTTGATAATGATGTTCATTGTGGCTGCACCAATTTTCAACCTGACTAACTGTGAGTGAGTGTTCCCTTGTAGAGAGAATATCCTGTGTATTGTATGGTCATCCGTTAACTAAAACGCCTATAGCCTATGGCCTAGGCAGAAAATAGAGGTGGGGCATCCAGGAGGGGAAAGAATTCTGGAGAGAGAAGGTGGGAGAGTCACCAAAAAGATGTGACAAGACAGACTCATGGTACCTGAGCACAGGTAACCAGCCCCGTGGCAGAATGTAGGCTGGAAAAAATGGACTGTTTTAAGTTGTATCTAGTCGAAGAAGAGCCTAGCTATATGGCCAAGGCATTTGTCAATACATTTTGAGTCTGCGTCTTATTTCTGGGAGCGTGGGGCTGAGAGGAAGAACCAGGGCTTAATTTCTACATGCCCTCTCCCACATTCTCATCAGCATGTGCTATCAGTGGTTTTCTTGATCTTAGCCATTCTGACTGAGTTAAAATGAAATCTCAAAGTATTTTTAATGCACATCTCCCCAATTTCTAAGAATGTTGAACACTTTTACAGCTATATCTTAGCTATTTTGATTTGTTCTTCTGAGAACTCTCTGTTCAGAACCATAATCCCCCCCCTTTCTTTTTTAACCAGGTCATTTGTTTTCTTGACTCTGTTTTGAGTTCTTTGTATATTTTGTGTCTTAATCTGATTTCAGATGTATAGCTGGCAAAGATTCCCACTCTGCAGGTTTCCTCCCCACTCAGTTGTGTACACACACACACTGAAATATTATTTGGTTATAAAGAAAAATGAAATCATGAGTTTTGAAGGTAACTAATGGAATTCCAAAATATTATACTGAACGAGGCTACCCTTAGGCGGTACCACACACTTTGGACAAGACTTAGAGGTTAGAGTTCGGTCTGACCTGGATGTCTTCCTGAGGACTAGCTCTCAAAGCTTTAGAAAGCCCTTGGGCTACAAGCAGCACTGTTTGTCCCTTCCACACTTGGCCATCACATGTACACATTTGCTTTGAATTTAACTGAATGTTTGTTTTTACAAAGCCTTATATAATGTAATTATTCTATGAGTATTTGCTGACTATTTAGTGAATAAATCATCAAATCCAGCTAATTTCTTTTGGCCATAACCTTCTTAAACCTTGTCTTTCTTTACCACTTTAGTCTTCAATGTAGTTATATCTTCCTTGCTTATTTCTCTTTCAAAACTTATTTTATTTTTAATTACATGCATGTGTAGCTGTATATGGGTATGTACATGTGAGTGGTGGTTGTCTAAAGAGGACAGAAGAAGAATTTGAATCCTCTGGACCTGGAGTTACAGGCAGTTGTGGGCTGCTATGTGGATGCTGGGGACTAAACATAGGTCACCTGCAAGAGCAGCAAGTGCTCTTGACTGCTGAGTCAACAACCTTCCTCATTTTTGGCATATAGACATCTACCTTCTGTTCCTTTCCCATCATGCACTTCTCTTGTGGTCAGTTGGAACACTAATGTGCTTATGTCTGACATGACTCCAACCTTTAGAAATTCTTCCTTATCTCATGTTGGATACTGTTCAAACTCATGTCCAGCTATTAAGATCTTGAGCTTGCCTCTTACCTTTTCAGCACATTTCTAAGATCTGATCTCACATATTCCTGGCTCTTTACTGCTCATTATTTGATGATTGCTGCTTCATCTACTTGCAGTGAGCTCCCTCTGTTTACTATCCAGCCAAATCCTAAACTCTCCATGTCTGCCTTCAATTTCCTTCTTCTTTCTAATGTCTCATAGCAGAAATGCCACCACACCCGCATCGTCTCAACACTCCAACTACATCTGCACCGTTCTTTTATGATCTCTCTTATTTGTTCTTGTCAAACAGATTTTTGTTACTTCATTCATAGCATTGTGAGTTCCCCAAGGTTAATAGTCTTTTTGACTTTAGTTAGGCAATTTTTTTTTCTGTAGTTATACATAAAGACTATTTTAGCCAGGTGTAGTGGTGCACATCTTGAATGCCAGCACTTGAGAGGCAGACACAGGTGGACCTCTGTGAGTTCGAGGCTAGCCTGG
This sequence comes from Grammomys surdaster, assembly GCF_004785775.1. NCBI lineage: Eukaryota > Metazoa > Chordata > Mammalia > Rodentia > Muridae > Grammomys > Grammomys surdaster. The sequence continues at coordinate 17,368,102 of NW_021621323.1, read as the reverse complement.
TCTACACAGTGAGTTCCAGGCCAGCCAGGACTACACAATGAAACTGTTTCAAAAAAAGTCTTAAAGGACATTTTTAATAATTACTAAGTATAAAGCATTTTACACATATATATAATTTAATGTTTTTTACATTTTGAATTTATTATCCACTTCAAGTATTTTACTGAATTTCCTATATTAGTATTTTACCAACTTCAATTATAAATTAAAGGGCTGTTGAGATAAATGTGGAAGGGTCAAAGCATAATGGATAAAGAATCATTGTTTGTTATGTTTCTAGAAGATGTCTACAACATGAATTTCACCTATGGGAACAGGTAATCCTACCCACATTCATTTTAGGAAGCATGACATCTCCTGAGGCTTAGAGTGAACAGGAACATCAAGTCTTGGTTAGTCATTAGCAGGAAGGCCCCAAGACTTGTATTATCATTGTTTAGTGCACAAACAAAGCCCTGTGATGTTCCGGTGATGACTGGTTGGGGCATAAGCCTTAAATTATAGTGTTCACCATCTGTGTTTCCTGTCAGAAAGGTTGCAAAGACAAGCGAAAATGTGGTTTTTCATTTAGTGAGGTTAACCATAAAGAAAATGAAACCAGGGTCTTCTAGGCTCAAAACATACAAGTTAAAAACAAACATGCAATTGCATGATTTCTATGGAAATAACAATAAAAAATATTTGTTGTAAACTTTATACCAAATATAAAGAAAGACATTGTTTTTTAAACAGAACATAATAAATATGTATTAAGATTTCCAATATACATTGTTTTTTAGTCTTATTTAAGAATTATTTTCATTAAAAAATCAGATGTTTTTATTTTGATACAATGACAAATGTATTTTGGAGAAAAATGGAATGTGGCATTCTAATCGTGACAAACTGAACTGTTTTGTAAGGAAACTAAATGTCTTGGTACGTTTGCAAATGTGTGCTTTCTTTTAGTCTTTTAGTTTTTAAATTATTTCTTTTATTTCTTGAGATTATACTATAATCACGTTGTTTCCTCCTTCTCTCTCCTCCCTTCAAGCCCTCCCATAGATCCCTATTGCCCTCTTCAAACTCATGGCTTCTTTTTTTATTAACTGTTGTTACATACATCATATATGCATACTCACATGTTTATACATATTCTTCAATACCTAAATACAACCTGCTGTATAATGTCACTTGTATATATGTTATCAGGGCTGACCATTTGATATGAGGTAGACAGTTGGTGTGCGTTTCCCTGGGAGAGTTGCCATTTATAGTACACTCCCCCTAGATGATTTAGAGACTGCAAACAGCCCTATATCCATTAACAGTAATTTGTAGAAGAGGATTATAATTATCATTAATTCCTCTTAGATTTTTATTTTATCTTGAATGTTTACCAATTTTTTCTTTTTCTTCTTTCTTTCTTTCTTTCTTTCTTTCTTTCTTTCTTTCTTTTTGTTTTGCCTTTTATTTAAGACATAAACAGCTTTATCAATCAGGACTTTAAAACTGGTTCACATAGTAGGCAACCATTCTTTTGAAGAACTCATCCATTTGTTGTTAATATTGTCTATTTCATGCAAAATATACGAGACTTGAATTTGCCAGTGCCCCTTAGAAGTAGATTAAGCTCAAAGCTGTATTTACATTTTTATTTTAGTATATGCCTGTAGTCATAATACACAGGAGAATCAGGAGTTCAAGGCCAACCATGACTGCAGAGCTAGCTGAGGGACAGTCTGGCATGCATAAGACTGTCTCAACACAAAACAGAACAAAAACCCCAACCAACCAAAGAAAATAAACAATGTTACTTAACAGTTGAGACACTGTTTAGATTATTGGGGATTTGACCCATGTTATCATCTATATGAGACACTAAGCAATGTGATAGAATAGGAACCATACAGATAAGTAACTAAGAGTCTGTAGCTCAATGGATGTGGAAAAGTAAAAGTACTCCTAGAAAAACTGATCAATAACTAGGCCAGGCTCATTATGCACTAAGAGGAAACTGTTCGGTCCTACCTTCCTAACAATATGATTGCTTAATTTATAAATTACATTGCCTTTCTTAGTTTCTTTTTTCAACTGTAAAATATGGGGACTGAAATCCTCTCTAAGGTGTCACCTGTTGCACAACCTCTTTGTGACATGATTTTAGTGCTAAAATATGCCTGGGATATGAGGAAGAACAGCATATATGAGCCACACTCTGTAAGGAGTATGACAACCCAGTCATTGCAATTTGGAACATTGTTAACATGACAGGGATTTTTTTTAAAAAAAGAATTCCTATTCCTGTCAATTAATTTTGGGAACTATTTAGTGAATGCCCATTATGTTGTAGGCGTTATGTTGGAAATTCAAAGGCAAATAAATGCATTTTTTTTTTTTTTTGTCTAGAGATGATAAAGGCATGCAACATTAAAAGACCAAGTAATTCCTGCCTTTACCATCTGTATTGGTATATACTGCTCTGAGTTATTTAGCATCATTATATTTGGTTTGACTGTTTGGGATTCTGTCAATCATTTCATGCCCAATTTTCTTATAATAGTAAACAATCTCAAGTCATAGCTTCATATATTTATTATAAGTGAAAACAAATATGTGAGATTATGAGAGAATGTCTTATGTTCATGAGGACAGTTTTAATCCCATATACCAGTGGTTATCAACCTGTGGGTTGTGACCCCTTTGGGGTCAAATGACTCTTTCACAGTGGTCGCCTAAGACTAATACCACATATCAGATATTTACATTATGATTCATAACAGTAGCAAAATTACAGTTATAAAGTAGCAACAAAAATAACTTTATGGTTGGGGGTCACTACAATTTGAGGAACTGTGTTAAAGGGTTGCAGAGCTTGGAAGGTTGAGAACCACTGCCTTCTTTGGAGCCATAGTTACACTGTTAGTGTTTGTAGTGTCTGTGGGAGCCATGCGAGCAGGCATTATTCATTTACTGAGAGGTCTGAACATGCAGGTGGTTTTGCAAGGCTTTCCTTAATCCACCTATTTCAAATTACTTCATAAAATGTCATCTTTGTTGATATTCCTTCGTGAATGTCATTACGTAACAGACCATCCGGTAAATAAGGATTATTTTCAGATCATACTGTACTAGCCACAGATATTTTTTAAGGAGATGGTATTGTGGAAAATAACAGACTAAAATAACATCATATATTTTACCTATGATTTCAGGTAAAAAAAAAATACTTATCCTTCACAAATGAAAATATTGTAATTGAGTGTGATTTTAGATGTCTAACTGAATTTACAATTAAAATTAGATATAAGCCATGGTTGTTGTTTGGTTGACAACATACCAAACATGGTTGACAACAGTTGTTCTGGGGTTTGAGCAAGTCAGGCAAGGACTCAACCAGTATATTCAATCCCCAGCTTTCAAAGATTTTAATTTAAGCCTGGCATGGTGGCACAGGCCTTTAATTCCAGGCCTTGTGTATAAGAAGTAAGCAGATCTCTGTGAGTTCAAGATCAGCTTGGTCTACACAGAGAGTTTCAGGCCAGCCAGGGCTATGTAGAAACATTCTATCTTAATTTTTTTTCATTTAACTGCTAGTAAGTATAACAAAGAAATATACAAGTAATAAAAATAAATTGTTTTTTTCATAATTTACCTTGACTGGTTATTGTCTTTTATTAACTAGCTTCCTTCTCTACAGTTTCTCTCAATGACTGTTTAAATAAATGTGATGGTAACAGATGTAAAAATCTAATTTTTGATAGTTTGAGACAAGGTTTCAGTATGCAGTCTTGGCTGGCTTGAAACTCCCTGCCTTTCCCAGGCTGGCCTTGAACTTGTGAATGATCCTTCTATCTCTGCCTTCAGAGTGCCGAAATTACAGGAATGTACCACCACACCCAGCTATAAAATATAATTGGAAATGTTAAGATTTTGATGCTGTGCATGATGGCTTGGCCATCACCGTATAGAAGAAATACTTTGAATCAAGACTGATGGCGTTTGTCATTCTCAGCATTTGCAAGGCCAGGATCTACCCAGCAAACACAGCTCTTATCCTTGCTTTGCAGGCCTCTGTGTGCTTTGGGAGTGTTTCCACCACAAACATTGAATTAGCTGTAGGTGATAAGACTTGGAAACATTTGGTACTACTTCTCCCTTCTCACTCCCATCCTCCTAGCAGAACAGGCCACCTCCTCAATGCCAAATCTACAGCCCACAATGTCCTATTGTACAGAAAAGCCTTCTCATGTCATACATAATGTTTCTTTTATTTAGGCACCTCAGCTATTCATCATCCTGACTAAAAGGGTCTAATAGAATTAAACTGAGAGAAAATATGCAGATCAACTTGTTTGGGAGCCTGATAACACGTTTAAACTAAGGAATGCTGTCCATTCACATATGTACTCACGGTTGGGTTGTACCTACATTTATTTGTGCTTTAGATTCATACTGGAAATTTTCAAAGGTGTATTTGTCAGATCTTCTTTGACGCATCTTAAACAGTCTGGCACCACGATTACTGAAATGGGACAATTCTTCTATCATGATGTCTCTGGGGATGCTAACTTTTTTGCCCAGGTCCATGCCGTCCACATCTGTAAGACAACATTTACATTCGTGAGAATCCGAAAGAAAGCACTTTCACACCCTTGGCTAAGTTCTATGATTTGTCTCCTGCCCTGTATTACAGTAAGTTATCGACATGTGCTTCAGTCAGCTCTCCTTGGGGGACATCTGAGAATGTCATTTTGGTATTGCATGATCACAAAGGTTGCTTATTTCGTTGAAACTCTGTGTCTTCCTCGCTAACGTGCAGCTGATAATAATAAGAATAATAACTATTGCAAAGAGTTGGTATTAAATGGTATTTAAGTAAGTAAAATATTTCATATGAGCCATTCAGCACACTATCAGGCATATAGAAAGAATTAATAAAAGTTAGCTGTGATAGTCTCAGTACTGTTTTGGCTTTCCAATTACTGACTTCAAACAGAACTGCTTCACATATACATTAATAAGCTTTGCTTTTCTCTTCACATAGGTATGCATCAGATTGAGTTTTACCTATTACTAACTTGCCTCTTACATGCTCTCTCCAACTCCACTATCTAGTGTTGGATAAATATCATTTTTCGGTAGCTAGCACCAAGCAACCTGCATAAAGGGGACAGGAAGAAACTGGAGTGAATATCTTTTCCAACCAGCTCAAAGGCCATTTCTGTGAACCCCTACACTGAAACTGATGTCTAATTACTAATGCTTCCATTGTATCTCTGAAGCACAGGCCCCTCTTACCCCCTCCCCTTGTAAAACATGCTATAAAAAAGCATTTCATGTTAAAAAAAAAAGAAATTAAAAAAATTAATAAAATAATAATAATAAAATAATAATAATAATAATAATTTTTTATTTTCTTTTGGTTTTAATTTTTATGTATCTTGTAATGAGTGTTATTTTTAGCTGAGAGTGTGTGTGCTTGCCCATAGTCTCAGAAGCTAGAAGTGGACGCAGAACAATTGTGAGTTCCTGGCCAGCTTGAGTTACAGAGGAAGTTCCATGTCAACTTGTGTTTCATTCTGACATTCTGTCTCAAAACAAATGACCAAAAAAACTCTAAACAACAGGTCATTATTTTCTATCTCTAATACTAAAGAGCTTTCCTGAAAGCCAAGAGAGATAAAATTCTACTTTCTTCTTTTGTTTGGATTTTACTTTCAAGCTGGTTTGTAGCCCACACCAGCTTACAACCAGCGACACTACTCCTGCACCAGCCCTCTCAGGCTCTGAGCTTGTAGGTGTATTTCACCGTGCCTGGCACCTCCAAATGCTGTTAGAATCAGGAATGTATTTCTGCAGAATGCACAGAATCTCTTTGCGGCTAAAAACTTTTGTTAAGTACGTAAGGAGGAAAGCCAACTGTTAGGCAAACAAATACTTATTTTTACTGAATAAGACAGAAGCGGTAGATGATGTGACAACTTAGCAATGACAGTTAAGCTTTGAGGAGTGTGTACTGGAACACAAGAGACCGTGGTAGAATGACAGCAGAACAGGACAAAGCCAAGGGAGTCATGAGGGGGTTTTGCGCTGGCTTTATGTAGAGGCCTCCAGATGAGGCCTCACAGGTCACCTTTGACCTTTTCAGATAAGGAAACCACTAAATGTCCTTTATTGGTTACCTAGCTACTTTCTATTATTTTCAACCAAGCACATGCTGACTCATGTAGCAATTTTCTCTACACATGTGGTAATAGAAGAACAAAATTTGTGCTACATAGAATCGAAGTCAAGAATGAGGGAAGCTAACCTAGAAAACCCCATAGTGAGGTCCATGATAAATAAGGCATAGGGGAGGTAGTTGGAAAAAGAAAGTTTTTGCCCTTAACTATAGGTTCACTGAGCTCACAAGAAATGATTGTTCCTCTTCAGCAACTCACTACAAGCTGCACAAGGGAAAATGTGCACCCACAGCTACGAAAACTTATCAGTTCTCAGTGGCAAGACATACAAAGAAATTATCCGTGGATACAGTCCAGTGCTGCTTGTGAATTTATGCCACGAGAACGCTGAAACAAGAAACAGAAAAGTTTCACCAAGTCAGCTTATTCGTTACATGCCAGTCTGAATTGTCTCCATCTTAAATTCCCCCCTTTCCCTCTCCACAGTGGTTTTGAGTGACTGAACATCTGGATGTTCAAGCTCAGAAGCATTGCATAAGAAACAAAGTGATGTGCTAGGGCATGTACCGGTTCACAGGCCAGATCAACACATTTTCAGAAAGTCTACAAGCCAGGAGTGACACAGTGAACATACCATTATTAAAGTTAAGTGATTAGACAAGCGTAATGTTACACAACTGCAATCCCAGCACACCGGAAGTAGAGGCAAAGGATCAAGGTTAACTTAAGATCAAGACCAGTTTGAACTACCTAAAAACTGTACACACACACACACACAAGCACATGCACACATTCACCCATGCATATAGCTAAGTGGCAGAGCACCTGCTTAGTCCATGTGAGACCATGTTCCATCCCTAGGAATGAATGGAAAGAACTAGCTGTGCATAGTGACACTCAGCAGACAGAGGCATAAGGATTACAAGTAGAAGGCCAGCCTGAGCTACAACAGTGAGATCACCGTTAAAAACCAAACAGTTGCCGGGCAGTGGTGGCGCATGCCTTTAATCCCAGCACTTGGGAGGCAGAGGCAGGTGGATTTCTGAGTTCGAGAGTTCAAGGCTAGGCTGGTCTACAGAGTGAGCTCCAGGACAGCCAGGGCTACACAGAGAAACCCTGTCTCGAAAAACCAAAAAAACAAAACAAAACAAAACAAAAACCAAACAGTTCTATAAATGTAATAGACAAGTCATAGTAAAAACTGTTCAAACGGTTACATGATCTGTTTGTTATCATCTCTGTGGTCTTGAGGTTATTCTTATCTATTGTAGTTACATGAGGGAAATTTGAAAATACTATGGTGCTTGCGTCTTCATTGCTTTATGAGTGCATACATGGCATTGTGCTATTGCTCGTTTCTCCCCACACTTCATTAGAGCCTCTATGATAGTACTAACCACAGCCTCACATCCATCCACGTGGCAGGAGTACATCAAGATGATGTCCTTTGCATAAGCAGACAACAAAAGACAAGCTGAATCCTCAAGGTTCCCTTTCCCTTCCTTTTAAAGGTAAGTTTACGATGTCACACAAGCAAGTTTCAGAACCGTGTGTAAGCTGAGATCCCAAGGAATGGTCACCCTGGAATGGTCACCCTCATTGCTCAAAACTCTCAGCAGAGAGTGCTGCCTGCTCCTATGCACACGGATTCCAAGTTCAGGTGTCCCCTGTCATTTAGTGTAATGCCAGCACTGGGTCCTGATGGTGTTTTTCATCTCAGGGCCCCGTAAATAATACACACTCTCACCCTCACGACTTAGAAGGTTGTCTTTGAGGCATTAGCTCATCCATTGAAAATAAAATTGCTAGGCATACTTTCCTACAGCTGTCATTTATAGTGATACAGAACTGCAGTCAGATCCTGGAATTTAATCCAATTACAAACAATTATAGTATGACCAAAGATCTAAACTCACTTTCTCATGACTACCAGGCGATGCAATCTTAATAGAATGGCTAAACCACGGGAGGGAGCCAGCTGAAGTATATTTACTTACGGTGGTCTTACTGATTCAAAGAGCTGCTTTTCTGTGCTTGCAAAGGACTCCATCTACAAATGAGAACTCATAAAATCTATATTCTTATATACTGTAAGCCATATATTACCTATAACATAAAGCACTATAGTCCGGCCTGTGATCTTGAGGAATACTTGAAAAATTCCTAATTAATAAATTAATAAAACTTTACTGAAAATGTTTTCTAAATGAAGATGCATTTGAAATCTATATGAGATCATTTGTATTGCTGTTCATATATCATTGTATCAATGTGAAGGCATTTTGTTGCTTTGTTTGGGTTTTTGTTTGTTTTTGAGGCAGGGTCCCACAGTACAGATCTGGCTAGCCTAGAACTTACTAGATAGACACAGCTGGCCTTGAACTCACAGAGATTCACCTGCCTCTGCCTCCCCAGTGCTGGGATTGAAGATGTGCACCACCACCCGTGCCTTATTTAAGTGTTAATAGTACTTACAAAACCTTCCATTAGTGTGTGATTAGCTGGGAAGATCTATAAATATTTAGGAAATTCTATTATCAATGTTCTGAGTTGCACAATAAAATCATCGGGCCCTGCCTGTAGTGTGTGGGACAAGGGCCTGTCACAGTAGAAACACTCTGGAGAAACCTAAGGCGGTGATGAGTGTGAAACAGAGCTCAGTGTAGTTCTCTTAAAGACTTCAGTAAGGTTGAGTGCTTAGAAACTCCAAAGCTCCAATGGGTGACGACACACTATTTTTCAAAAGAGAGCACACTCTATTATTTTCTTGAGATTATAATAGTGCTAGTGTGAAAAGTTAAAGAACTATCAAAAATCCACACACTGAATTGTTCTTCCCATTATTTTGATACTGAGGTTTTGGTTGATGGGAAAAGTAAAAAAAAAAAAAAAATCGATCACAGCACAATACTATCATTCACTGATGGAGAAATGGACACAGCCATTCCAGCCTTCAGGCAGCTCAGTGGATGGAAAATGGAATTTCAGAATTTGGAGCACCAGCAAAACCAAATCTACACAGCCAGGGCCTTCAGATTTCAGAGCACAGAGCTAAACTCATTCCCTGAAACTACAAAAATAACCTTTCTGTTTCTCTTCAGCATGCCAGGGAAAGCTGTCCACCAGTCATAAAGAGAAAGACAATAATCCAAAAAGCATAAGGCAACAAAGCCCTCCTGCAGTGCAGGAGGAAAAGCTACCTAGAGGCAGGCAGCACACGTTGGTCCCCTTGCAGCTCTTACTCTGAGCTACGGGGAACACCCCCGTTTTCAGTTAAGGAACATCTCACTCCCAGTTCATCTTGTGGTTGTTTTAACTCTCAATTCTGTTCCCAACCATATTGTAGAGTGCTTGTCCTTAATCCATTCTGGTGGCTCCAGCTCTTCCTTTGTCACCTATCCTTCGTCTCTTATTCCTATCCCTCTGTGTTTAGTCCTCAAGTGGGAAATGCATTCTTGAGTAAGCAAGGATCACAATTCATGCTGGAAACCTGTACAGATTCAAAGTAAAATGCCCAGGGTATATGGGCCAGGGACTATTATGAGCTGTCTTTACTTGTTCTCACAACTGATTTGTGTATAGACAAAAGCAATATATTCCTTCAGTCTTGCATCATAGCACTTTTTGGATGTTTGCAACTGTGGCTGACATGCTGTTGTATGAAGTACAAAGGTTTTTGTTACAACAGTAACACAATACCACTTCCCCATCTGTTCCCCTAGAACCAGTACAAGGGTAGTGCTTTTCATTGATGAGGCTAATCTGGGCAGACAGCCTGGGTAATAGGAAATATTTTTTTCTTTAACATTCATCTGCTTATTAACTCTCTCTCTGTCTCTGTTGGTATCTCTCTGTCTGTCTCTGTGTCTCTGTCTCTGTCTCTCTCTCTCCGTCTCTCTGTCTGTCTCTCTGTCTCTGTCTCTGTCTGTCTGTCTGTCTCTCTCTCTCTCTCTTTCTCTCTCTCTCTCTCTCTCTGTGTGTGTGTGTGTACTTCTGAGAGTTTGTTCTTGCGTTCCACCATGGATTCCAGGGATTAAAGTCAGGTCCTCAGGCTTGGCCCCTAGAGCCATCTGACAGGCTCTCAATATTTTAATCAGCTCTTTGTTGGGCATGTGATATATTCACTTCTGGTGTATAGTGTGACATCAAATTACTATGGGTCCATAATGAGCAATAACATGTGTGTAGTAAATGGAAACTAGGGTTTTAAAAAAAACCATTCTGTACAGTTAACAATGTCGTCTATATGGATAGAGCTTTTCAGTGATTCTTTCCAGCAGTTTGTCCTTCTGATAACAAGAGTGATCTAGTATGAAGCTTTCCCTCTTTTATTTCCCTACTCATCTCAAAGTCTCCCCAGCTGTGGTCTCAATCCCACAAGAACTGTGGCGAATGTCCACCTCACGAAGGGCACCTGGCTCATTCTGTCGTCCCTCCAGGTTAGATGGTTGCGGAGTATGATAATAACACGTGAGTTATAAGACTCAATGTCATTCTTATGTGTAAGAAGACTACTTAGTCTTAACATAAAGATCGGAACTCTACCATATATCATGTTAAACTATCCCGGTGTTCTTACGGCTACAAGATGTTTTAAATATAAAGACTCATCTCCACCATTAATGTCTCTCTGAAGTCCGTATCTCAGTCCTTCATCCCTAGAAAAGGTGACATTTCCCTGCTGCAGAGCTTTCTATTCCTTGCAGCTCAAATAGTTAAGTTCCATGCAAGACTCCAGCAGAAATAAGAGAAAGAAATTAAATATTTGTCTTGCTTCATAATACACTGTAGTTGTTTTGTCTTGAACGAGTATGATTATCCAGCCTGTCTACAATACTGGGCATCATAAAGTCTGAGGCTCCTCCTACCCGGCCTGGAGCTCATCCAGTGTTGGAGGGGAAGTCTTCACATGGCCAAGACTTCCTGGTGGTGAGATTGTAGTATTCCCCATTGATATATATTTGTATTTCTATATTTTCTAAACATAAAGCTTTCAATGGTTATATTTATAAAAATGAAAGAGATAATTTTACTCTCAAGGGAAATGCAGAGTAGAATCTAACAGTTAATTTAGAATGAGAGTGTATTAATGGATTCAGTTACTTATGATCACGATATAATTATATGGGATCATTTGTGTTCAGGGTGGGATAGCCTAAGGCAATTGTGATGATGATGTAATTGGAAAGTGACTTATCCAAAGCCTGGTTTTACAGTAAACATTTTAGTCTTGAACTTAAGTTATTAACTGATGTTTGCCACATTTTGACTAGGAAAGTCACAGAAATGATTTCAAGTAAATTACCCAAAGTAGGATACACAAAGATACTTACAAATTTAAAAAAAAAAAAGAAGAAGCACGATGTTCGAAACTTTGGATTGATACAGTCTGGTAGCTAGGGCAGACTTACTCTCATTTTATTCTAAATGAATTTGTCATTAAAGTAAAGCCTGAGAAGCAAGCAGAAGCCAGCATGATGATTTGACAGCAAAGAGATCACAGCTGAGCCGCGTACCCTTTCAACACGACTGTGGTATGTGGCCGGTATGTAAGACACTTTGATTGGTAGAACAGCTTGCTTTATGGAAAAGATGATGTGAAATACTACACTCATCCTGGTCTCCAGATGCCCCACAAGGTTTCATGCCTCTAGATGTGAATATTTTCATGGTGCAAGGTTCCATGTGTGGCCAGCAGAACAAAAAGAGAAGGGGACACCTTACAAATTCCACAAACATCTGAAACTGGTCAGATCAGTCCTAAAATGGGTCTGGATATTAAACTAGAAATTTAACAGTCTGCTAATCTTTATTCATGAACAAAATGAATTTCTTTCTTAACAAGTAAAATATAAGGCCTTCCAGCACTATTTACTAGGATTTTAAAATAACAATATTATTTATTATCAGAATAATATCTTGCATCTGTGAAACATTAAAATTAAGTTGTTACAACGTTAAAAAACCTTATTTTTCAGAAGGTATTAATAAAAGTTGATTTTGCATGCAATATAGGTTAGTTAGTCAGTTACTAATTGTGAATACTGCTGTCAGGGTTAAACACTGAATTTCTATGCAATCAATTGTTTTGAAAAAAATTTAAAAGGCTGGTAGAACCTATTTTGAATGTTTTAAGTAATGCAGAGTAAGAGTAATCAAGATAGAACAAGAAAAGATAGGGCTGTATGACTGTCATCTATAGGCGAACAAAACTAATAAGCATCATGGTCACTGATACTGTGAGAGGCAAGCCCAGGGAGTGAACATCAGCTGTCAGCTCGCTTCATTCCTTCTGCAGCAGTTGTTCATCTGAAAATAGCTTTCAAATGAGAACGGACGACTGCAAAAGGATGCATTGCCATAGGCTTTTCTACACCCCCCCCCAGTCTCACGTTTGTTATGGTAGACAGGAAGTATTTAAGGAAGTAAACTATAGAATATTAACATCAGAAGGGACTTATATCCATGCCATGCTACATTAAGATGATGAAGAGCTTTTAGTGATACCATGTCCATGGATTTCCTTTGTGATGGCTGATGCTTGCTGTTTCCTTTGCTTCACCATGGCGCTATGTGATAGCATAGTTTTTTGTCCCCTGTTGAAAGCAAAGGGACATGATTGAAGCACTGTGAAGGATTCGTTACAATCATCCTTTCTGAAAGAGAACATCTCCCTTCGTTAGTAAGAATCTGCTATTGCTTTTTACTGAAAGGCCAACATATACTGCTTGTCTGTCTACAATGCACATATCCATCAGTAGCCCGTGTCCCAGTGCAGAGGGGTCTCCGACTCAGCCTTTCAGTATACTGACCACTATCCTCTGAGGAACAGTGAAAGGGCCAGCCTCCTCACTCTCCCCTCTTTCCTACAAGATTTTCTCATCTGTCAATGCTTCTCTTCTGGCTGTCATCCCACGAGCATCAGGAGACATCACTCCCAGCAAACTCTTAAGAGTGAGGAAGAAGCCAGATTCAGCCAGACTATTTGGTACATGTTAAGTCAGCATCGAGGGCTACCCTTTACAGCAAAGGGTTACCATCGTTTTATGAGTCATATAACTCAACCTCTGGGGCCAACTGACTAATAAAACATTTTAGGAAACAGTCTACTCACCTTGCTGTCAGGCTGCGATTTTCAGCAGGGGTGAATCCCAATTGTGGAGAAAGACACTGAAGGTGGAATATGATGGCACTTGGGCCTAATGAGTTTTATCCTTGAACCTGGAACGGCATGGTCCCTAGATCTGACTCAAACAGGGGACTGAGCCTTTCTGAAGAGACTGGCATCCAGCTGACATCAACTGACTATATATAGCACCAAATACTTTAGCTACTCATATCTTCCTGGCGAAAGGGAGGGACTGGGAGAGATTAGGTTCTCTCTATTGTATTTCTGGCCTCTGAGATAGTTGAATGAAATATTCATTCATTGGGCCTGAAGAATGTTTTTACTGAACACTTTCTGTTGGAAAATTCCACAGCCAAAATGGATTTTTAAAACTCTTTAAAGATGTACTTCCTATTCCATACATTTGTTGAGGGGGGCAAGAGATGTATATTAATTAGAGCAAAATGATGAATTATTCATAATAAAAATGAACAGTAGGGGCCCTGGGGAGATGGCTCAGTGGTTAATAACACTTTTATCTTTCAGGGTACCTGGATTCAAGTTCTAGTCACCCACATGGTTGCTCACAACTGCCTGTAACTCCAGTTCCAGAGGATCAGGCACTATTTTCTGGCCTCTGCTGGTATCTGCAAGGACATGCACACATGTGCACATGTACACACACACACATGGGGGGGGATAGGGGAAGAAGGAAGGGGAGAGGGATGGGAGGGGGAAAGAGATAAGGGGCTAGTGGGGAGAAGAATAAACCTTTTTTAAAAAATGAACATCATGGCCAATATCTTTGGAGCCTCATCAAGAACAAAAACTGTGGTGAGTTTGTCAACAGAGCCAGCCTGTAAACAAAGGTGAGAATTGTTGCCGCTTTTAACAACAGATAATATTTGAATGATAATATGAAGAGAGTTTAACATGGCCATGATGTGTTGAGCCATGAAGCTCAAGGCTTCTAACTGGATCACACTTTGGAAGACATCCATAGAGATTGTCTCTGCAAAGTTGCCCAGCCCCTTCAAGGTCTTGAGGGAAGGAAGGATTTCTGTCTCAAGGAATTATAACAAGAAAAATTCTCAGAGTCAACCATCTTGACTTCCTTGCTAGATTTTGATGACAAGGTCATAGTTCCCTTATCCTGTGTGATATTTCCCTTTTACGTTCCCTGTTTACTGGAACACACTTCCCAATTCACCTGGCACACTTCTTCCAGGTTCAGGGTTCACAGTGTCACATGTTGAGGGCTGGGTATTAAGGCCTCATGACACCTTGCCCCAACCACCCTGCCTACATTACACTGCACCACTCGCTAATCTCTTACACATTTTTCTTAGTGTCTTGAAATCAGTCAAGAGGAACATCATATGTGAGTGAAGAACAGACTCAACCCCTACTGAAACAAGCAACCAACAATGAGGTGGACTTTAGTTTGTCTCCCAAGAAAACTTAATCCAGAGGAATTAAAGAACACAGGGTTAGCTCTGACCTGAGTGACTTTGCCTTCCTTCTTTTTGCTCCATTATCCCTAAAATGCCAATCTCTGAGGCCTCTATTCTATCCATCTGAAAAAAGAAAAGAACACTCCCTCTTCTTCAGAAGGTGTCTTAATGTTCTTTATATCTCTCCTGCTTATTTCCATGGGGCAAAGGTTAGTCATTCAGCCACATACTACATAAAAGAGTAATTTACTGTTTTACAAAGTAACTAATGGTTTCCAGGGTAACAGTTCTCAGTATCCACCCCAAGAATATGCATGGCAAGGTGGTTTTTCTTATCTGTTCATCACATCTTATCTAATCACTGATGGACTGCCACACCTTTTTATTACTAAACTACAAACTCCAAAAGAACTGGGGCCTTGCTGTATCTTTAGTACTCAGAACTGCACCTGGAAACCTGGAATGTGGCTCAGTCAGAAGAGGGATGTCAGAGCACACGTGGAAGTCCTGGGTTTGGTAACTAACACAGCATAAATTATCATCTTAGCATTCAGAAGGTGGAAGCAGAAGGAGTTCAAGTTCATCTTCAGCTACATAGACAGTTGGAGGCCAGCCTCAGCTAATAAGACCCTGTCTCAAAAAACAAACAAACAAAACAACAACAACAAAACCCAATCCAATTAAAAAGCAACATTTTGTAATTAAGTACTTGATTTCAATGTAGTGAGTTAGAGGTCTGGGGATTAATTGTGGAATGCATCAAAGGTTTGGCATGAATTGCCTTCTCTTGTTATGTCGGATACTTGGAAGAGGCCTGGACTGTAGCTCAGTGACAAAGTGTTTATAAGACATGTGTGAGGTTCTGGGTTTGATCCCCAGCACCACATATACGGTCACTAAATCAAAAGAGCACACAACATGACACGAGACAGGGCACCAAAAGACATTGGAATAAACTCTGAGCCTAGCCACAGTATTCAATGTTAACACTGCAGGTTGAAGTTTCTCTCTCAGAGTTGCTTCTAAGCAAATGTTTGCCCAGAAACAATGAACTCCATGCCGATAAGAGATCATTTAGTTAAAGTCAACAGACTTGCATTCCCTCTCAAGATCTCTTCATTAGCTGGGAGAATGGAGGCACACACTTAGAATTTCAACATTCGTGAAGATGGGGGGACCAGTTCAAGACATCCGCTACAAAAGTGGCTGTAGGTCAGCCTGGGACCAAGTAGACAGTTTCAAAATATAAGAATCAAAACCAAAATAAAATCTTTCAGTTTTCCTTTATTCCTGGCTTTAGGATTAGATGACAGATCTTGTAAATTAGTTTTGTTATCAGTACAATAAAGATTACAATATGTTAATTAGAGCCATGAACAATTTGTATGACAATCTGAGAAGTCCCTTAAGCCTAGTGAAAGTTTGATAAATGTTAATTTCACCATTGTTGTTCCCAGAATATGGAAGGACTTAGAATATGCAAGTGCATTATTTAGCAAAAATAATAGATTTCTTAAAATAAAAGGTAAAAAAAATAATAGATAGATTAAGAAAGTCCCAGTTCTGTTTAGTTACCTTCTTTTCCACTTTCATGTTAGATTCAGTTTTAAGGTTGAAATAGATATTTTTGAAAATTTAAGAAATACTTTAGGGCATTAATAGCTTAAATGTTTACATTTAGTATTCAAACATACTTCAAACTATTTTGTTTTCTCAGTGATGGCTTAACTGGAGTTTTGCTTTCTGAGTTACTTTTGCTCGGGAAGAGAGCAAAAACCAAGTTCCTGGCATTGAAGTTTTAAAGCAGCATATGCTATGCGTGCATTTCTGTGTACACAGAGTTTTAGTGTTAAGAAGAGTTGTCAGGTGTTTCATTTTAAAAGGCTCTTAATTTCAAACAAAGCCACCGTTAATACATTCCTATTTCATTGAAAAGGAGATCTAGTGCTAGACCAAATTGTGCCCTATCCCCAACCTGTCACATGGTGATTACTCTTTGCTCTGTAGCCTCCCTCTACCATCCATGCCTATGTCCTAGGACTTGCTTTGTCCCTGTCCCACCCTCAAACATGCTAAAAACTAGAAAAGAATGTCCTCACATTCGAGACACCATTTTTCCTTCCAAGTACTATTTTCCTTTGAGAGTCTTCCAAAGTCTGTTCAAACAGTATACTATTTTCTTTTTCCCTCAAGTTCTAAACTCTTAAGTATTTCCCAATGATGCAACAAAAGAGGAGACCATTTTCCTTAATATGCAAAATGATGGATTTCTAGTGGCTAGACTGTGTCTTTGGAAGACAGTGAGTGGACTGCTGTGTTGTATACATTCTATAGCTACAACACCCATGTAGTACAGCTGTTTCCATGGTTGGGCTGGCCACAGCTGCCTTTCTAATTTTACCATTTGTTGAAAGAGCAGAAAAGATTAAATAAGGTGACTCTTCTCACCACAGTGAGAATTCAACAAAAATCCACACTTTCAGACCCATGAAAGGCAAACTTATTCAACTGGGTGGAGGTACGTGGATAAACATAAACACGTCAGCCAACTGGTAAACAAGGTTTGCCGTGATCGTCCTTAACTGGGAACTTGTTTTGAAATTCTATGTTTCTCTGTGTCCTGTTTCCAGTTTATATTAGGTGGTTGTGTTAAATTACACATTCAGGCAGGATTTGAAGGATCTGAAGGCTGTGGGATCTGACTGGTAGACAAGGAGCAACCACCACATTACTGTTACTGAGGCTTGGGTCCTGATCTGCACACAAAAAACGCAAACCCAGGCAGTGGCTGCAGCCCCACTGAGGGTTGACTCAGACAGCAAGTGATCCAGCTACCTGTAAGGGATGAACAACAAACCAAGTTTTAAAATAAGCCTGAAAGAACTGAGTGTAAGCAGAATCCAATGACCAGTTTCTCAAGGACAGAGTGGGTCTAGGACCTTGGAATAAATTTCACAGCTGTGTGAACAACTCACCTGTAGAGAGGCACTTCATGAAACACCGGGTTTTGGTTTATGTAAAACGCCCTATTCTTTTCTTGATGACCTACTAAGTCTTCCATGGTTTTGATTTTCCTAGTCTGGAAGGAGCAGAGTAAAAGACCTCTTCCTTGGCCATAAAGAGGCCATAAAGTACTAACAAGAAGCAGCATGCTGCCCCTCCTACAAACCATCGTGACACGATAGCTAAGTGAGTTTGAAACAGTGCTCATGACAGAAAAGTACGAAGAGCAATGGAACGGGGTGGAGCACAACGACAGCACTACTGAGGTTGTATTTGCGAGGCCTGGACTGTAGCAAAGACGTGGAACCGAGAAAGGAACTGAGAAAATCGCCACAAGGTCACATTTGCAAGTTACAGAGATGGAATTAAGAGTTGATTCTGTACAATTCAAAGGCTTTGCATTTTCACAATATCACAGAGAGATCTCTATTTCTTTCATCTGTTCTGAGCATCTCTAGAAATAAAGAAACAGAATTGAAAATGCTCAGAATAATTATAGCAATGTGTTCCTTAGAGGTTTCTTCTGGAATCCCGAAATCCCAGGACTAGGTTTGTCTTGTTTGAGATGCTTTTTATTTATAACCTATTCGACTGTTTTCCTATTCGTGTTTTTCTGGTTTGCCAACTCCTGGAGATCTTCGTGATACCTGTTCTCAGTGTGCCTTCCTTTCCTTCAGCTGTGCAAATATTGAAGTTATTAAAACACAGAGCGTAAATACATGAAAGCAGGAGCACTTTGTTTCCAGTCCCTTCCGTCTTCCCCCACCTGGGTACCACAGTGTCGCGAACACACCACCAACACACCAACACGCCAACACCATTCATCCAGGTCAGGGCCACCAAAACAGCCCACAAGGGAACACTCACACTTCACCTGTCTTCCTTTGCAAGTTTTGTTTTGTTTTGTTAAATACATTTCCTTAAATGCTAACATTAACTCCTGGCTCAAATAAGCCAGGAAGAGAAGGAGGTGTAAGCAGAATCCAATGGCTGGCTAAATGCTAAAGCAATAGGGCTAAGAAGTTGGAAATAAAGTTTTGTAGGCAGGAATATTAAAAAAAAAAAAAAAAAAACAAGTTTCCAAAACAAGCCTGCAAGTCATTTCTTTCTGCTTAATTCCAACACTTATACAGCTTTGTCAGATTTTTCCCACAGTTCCAGTCAGGTCATAGTCTATACAGATTCGAAACATGGAAAAATATAGTTTTCTTACCCATGCAAGAAAAAAAATCACTTCTCTTACATATAGATCTCAACCGATCTAATTAAATAAAAATTAATCCAGTTAGTCAGATATCATGATACATACCTAGAATCTTAGCACTCAGGAGATTCAGGCTATAGAGACATCATGAAAATTAAAGGACAATGTGGGCTATATAAGTAAGGCTATCTCAGAAAAAAAGAAAAAAAGCTAAACTATGAAGCTTCGAGATAGATCAGAGGGTAAAATTCTTGCTGTCCAAGTGTGGGGCCCTAAGTTCGAATCCCCACAACCACATAAAGTTGGCCGTGGTAGCATGTGTCTACTAGTCCTCCTACACCAAGATGGGAGGCAGAACCAGAGGAACCTCCAGAGGCTTACAGGCTAACTATCCTGGCTCACACAATAGAGACAGCAGCAGGACCCTTCCTCGTGTTGGAAGGCAAGACCTCTGACCTTTACACACATGCCATGGCCCACATATCATTGAAGGAAATATGAATTTATCTTTATCTTTGTAACCTCCCAGTCATGTGCCATGTGTTAAGTGTCTGTAGCATGGCTGTAAAATGGGCTGTAAGAATTGTAGCCATTTTACCAGCACCAAAACATTAACCTGTGAAAAGATATGTAGCTCTAAAATTATAGCTAAACCTTTTGCAGATGAGTTACAGAAAGCTTAATTCCCGTATTAAAGGCTTCATGTAGAGAAAATAGTACAATATTTTTAAATTGAGTACAATATAAAATACAACTTGAGTTGTACTATTAATACATGTGGATTGCTAAGAAACGAAGCATCCAAACTGAACGGTGGAGGGCTGGCATGTGTGGGTGCAGCTTATCATGGAGGAAAAGCTAATGTGAACTTGAGTGGGTGCTTATTCAGATCAGAATGAGCTGGATACAAAGTGTAAGCAAATGGAAACTATACAGATGGCCCAGGTTAAGAAAGGTTGGAATCGTAATTTTTTTTTTTTTTACTTAAAGATGCTACACAAGGAATACACATTTGGCAGAAATATGCTGTAACCATTTAATACAGTGTTCCTGGCGTTATGTTGACCTCCAACCACAAAGTTATTTTTGTTGCTGTTTCATAACTGTAATCTTTCTACTGTTATGAATCATAGTGTAAATATCTGCATTTTCTGATGGTCTTAGGTAAGCCCTGTGAAAGAGTTGTTCGACTCTTAAAGGGGTTGCTACTAAGAGGTTGAGAAACACTGCCATAGACAACTAAACAGCATTGGAAGATTAAGTTAAGTAGATGCCAGATGTCCAGTTTTGAAGTCTTTTAATCTTTGCAAAACTGGCTAGAATTTATTTTACACTTCCTTATAGAAATACAAGCGGAGGAAAATGATAAATGTTCATGTCACTCTGGTAGCTATATAGAAATTAGGTTGAGATTATCCAGGCAGGTTCGGGGCAGGCAGTGATGCCAGGAAACAGACACAAACAGCTTCAGCTCTTAGTGCTTTGATTAAATGGCTGTCATGTGTTTTTATGCTTGTGTGTTCACATAGGACATGACATATGTGTTTGGTGACATAGTCAGAGGAGCAGGAAGTTTATGATGTCTATCAGATGACACTTGTTACTCAAATGAGGGGCAGCTGACTGGAAATTGTGAATTGAAGCCACATGTGAGCTAAGCGGTAAATGTATATGGGATGATATTTATGAAAGATATGAGAAAGGAAGGGGGAGAGAGAACTAAGAAAGAGAGTTAAAACAGAATGAGGTTTGGTGACTGCTTAGCTGTGGCAGAAGGGATAGTAGTAAGACATCGAACGTGTTCTAAATTATTGAATGACTATATAGATAGTAAGTAGAGTGGTTAGTGCATTAACTTTCAATTTATACTACTTGGGTTCAATTTCTAGCTATAGCACTTACAAAGACTTATTCTTTGCCAGGTGTGGGCGTAATGACTGTAGTTCTATTACTTGAGAGATAAAGGCAGGCAGATCAGGAGTTCAACGTCACCTTGGCTAAATGGCATGTTTGGAGCTAGCCTGGGCTTCATGAGACTGTCTCCAGCCCTCTCACCTCTCTGCTCCCTAAAAGAATGAATTGCCCTTACGACTTACTGATTATAACATCAGTAAAAAGTTATGTAACCTCTAAGAAGCTCTTGTTTCTCAACTTTAGCCCATAGTGTTTTTGTGAAGGTTAAATGACACGGTTTTGTCATGCACTGAAAGTAGCCTGGATGAAGGTGTTAATTATTCCTGTATTATTTAGGAAAAATAGTCCCCAAATGATGAAGCCAGACTCCACCAATTGTTCTTGGCTCTCTGACTTAGTGTGAATGAAAACACTTTCCCATTTAATGCCTTTACTCGTTGCTTTCTGTTTCCTTATGATTCTATCCAAAGTCAACCACGGAAAGGAAGTGGAAACCCGGTCTTTGACAGACATCTTTAGCTGCTTTGTCACTTGCTGGCAGGTCATACTACTAGAGCTTTTTCTTAAGAATTTCAACAACAACAGACAGGGCTTTAAAATACTTCCTTAGATGCAAGTATAATGTGGATGAGAAGATTTAAGGACACAGTTGGGTAAGTTTCTCATTCCCAACCTTGGAGCATCTAACAGGAGCATGACTGCCTCTTCTTGTAGTAAGTAGTAAGTGGATGCTGCCTAACTCACAGGTCTTTCAGATTCTTATTCTTCTTACAACTAATATTTTGTCTATTTTGTAGCACTTGCTATTCTTGAATATTTTGTATTTTAAATATATACAACATTTGTATGAGGTAGGTCCTATCATTATAAATCATTTTATGGATAAAAAAACCTGAGAAATATCTGGGTAGTTATGACACACACCTTTAATCCCAGCACTCAGGAGGCAGAGGCATGCGATCTCTGTGAACTGGTCTCTTTGAGGCCAGCTTGGTCTGAAGAGTGAGTTCCAGGACAACTAAGGCTATACATAGAAACCCTGTATAAGAAAAACAATAAAAAATGAAAACAAACTCCCCTGAAAACAAAAACCCCTGAGAAATAGATGAAGCAATTTTTCTGTAAAACAGTGTAACTGAAAAAAAAATCCATGACTTTCTGGATTCTGTTGGTTACTTTGAAACAATGTGTAGCCCTGCATGTTGGTGCTTGCCTGATTCCTAGCACAATGGGAGGCTGAGGCAAAGGTCCACTGCAAATTCAGGGCTAGTCTAACCTACACAGTGAGTACAGAGTGAGATGCTGTTTCCAAAAAACCATGGCCAGGGAGCTTGGGAAATGGCTTAGTGGCTAAGCATGGGAACCTCAGCTTAAAACCCAGCAACGGTCACCCCTGAAAACATGCATGTAAGTGACATTATACAGAGTAAGTAGGCTGCATTTATGTAATGAGTAGTTATGTGTGTATGTATGTGTGTGTATGTGTGTGTACGTGTGTATGTATGTGTATGTATGTGTTTATGTATGTGTGTGTATATATGTGTATGTATGTGTTTATGTATGTGTGTATGTATGTATTATGTATGTATGTGTGTGTATGTATATATATGTGTGTGTATGTATGTATGTGT
>NW_021621323.1:17340171-17345614 GCF_004785775.1 Grammomys surdaster | reverse complement strand
TGTATGTGTGTGTATGTATATATATGTGTGTGTATGTATGTATGTGTATGTATGTATGTATGTTGTGTATATATGTATATATGTATGTATGTGTGTGTATGTATGTATGTGTGTATGGATGCATGTGTGTGACAGTGAAAAGAGAGGCTATGAACTTAAAGGGGAGCAAGGAGGGGTACATGGGAGGGTTTAGAGGAAGGAAAGTGGGAGGAGGGGAGAAGCGATATGTTTATAATATAATCTCAAAAATAAAAGCAATAATTTTAAAAGCCCTAGAGCTTGTGAAAAGTGTCAGCAGGGCCAGGCATGCTTGCATACAAAACTAGTATGTTATTTATAGTCTCCCTAGTGTAGGGAGGGCTGGGGTGGGATTGGGGAGACAGGTGGATCTTAGCTACTAGCCAGCCAACCCAACTTCGGGTTCAATGAGAGATCTTGTCCCAGGAAGGCCACCCGCCAGCCGAAACCATCATCTTTGTCCCCACCAGCCACTGGGTCATGGTTGGGTGTGGTACTGAGCATAGAAGAACTGAGACTGTCTCTTTGATGGCTGGGAGGCTTCTCCACACCCTGGCACCAGCATTGACAAGAGGTGAGGTACAAATAGATGGGCACCAGAACCACACTGAGGACACACGCTTGTGGTTCAAGGATTTCAGCTTGGAAAAACTCATTTTATGCCTTTCATTTGATATTGATGACAGCCTTGAGTAAATCAGGGGAAGATAATTTTGTCCTCATTTTCTTCCTTGTTTCCCTTTCTCTCCTTCCATCTCTCACCCTCTTTTTCCTTCCTTCTTATTTTCTCTTCTTCTTTCCTTCCTTTGTTTCTTCTGTTTTGCTTGTTGAGAGACCATCCCAGCATCTGGCCTGGAAACCACTGTGTAGCACAAGCTGGCCTCAAACTTAAAATAATCAAGTTTGCCTCAGCCTCCAGAATCCTGGCATGCCAGGCATGAGCCACCACTCTTGCCTTGCCCCGTTTCAGGAAAGAAAAAGAGTGTCAACTAAGTGAAATCTTTACTCAAAGTTAGGTGGTGAGGCTGGAGCAGGAACCCCTGTCTCATACGTGTGTTGAGCATCTTCACACTTTCTGGGCACCAACACCTCTGCCTCTTTCTAGGACAGAGGCAAGGATAATCGAAGACATTCTTTTAAATAGATTTACTGAACAATAGGGAAGGGTCTTGTATGATGAGCAGATTTCATTACTGAAGAGTGAAATATTTTATTTTTCATGATACTAAAATGATCCAGTGTTGCCCAGTTTTAGAAGCAGCCCTCTTTAAAAATGAAAGTGGCAATTACAGTATGCTACCCTTTTTATTGTCTGTTGCTTGTTTGAGACAGCATCTCATTGTGGAGCCCAGGCTGACTTCACAGTCTTCCAGCCCCAGGCTCCTGAGTGCTAGGATTGTAGGTGTGAGCTGCCGTTGCCAGCCCGCCTACCGGCTAAAAAGAGAAAACCTTCCTGAATCTTTAAATGTGTTTCTAGGAATACAAAATCGTGTCGGATTTCATCTGAATGAGTTTCCTACCATAAGAGTAGCACTACATATAAAAGTGGGAGAACACAGATCTTTTAAAGTATGTTCTTATGACTCAGTTTCTTCAATATCTGTTACAATATTTCCATTTTTGCTTCTAATTTTATTAATTTAAATCTTCTGTCTTTCTTTTGGTTAATTTGATCCAAAGTTTGTCAATCTTGGTATTTTTTTTTCAAGGAACCAGTTGTGTTTCGTTGATTCTTTGTATCATTTTTTTTTTCTATTTTGCAAATTTCAGGTTTGGCTTTTGTCATCTGTTTCATCTATTCTCTTGGGGGTATTGTTTGTTCTTGCTTCTTCAAGCTCTTCCAGTCCAATATTAAGTTATCTGAATAAGATCTTGCTAGTTGTTTACATAGGTTCTCAGTGCTGTAATCCTCTTATCATTGTGCTCAGCGCAGCCTTAGCTACTTCTCTATTGCTGTAAGAAAACACCATGAGCAAGGCAGCTTACTGAAGCAAGAGTTTATTTTGGGCTTACAGTTTCAGAGGGGTAGAGTCCATGCCCATCATATGGTAGACAGGCATAGCACTGGAGCAGTAACTAAGGGCTAACATTTTGATCCACAAATAGGAGGCAGAATGAGATGGTGGAAAACAGAGACAGGCATGGGCTTTAGAAACGTCAAAGTCCTCCCCCAATGACACACCTCCTCCAAAAATGCCACACATTTGTATCATTTCCAAACAGTTCTACCACTGGCGGCCAAATGTTTAAATATATGAGCCTGTGTGGGCCATTCTCATTCAAACCACCACATATGAGATCCCTCCATTTTTTAAAATAGGCACTTAGAGTTACAAATTTTCTTCTTAGGATTGCCTTCATTGTGCCCTGTAGATTTTGGTATGTTATTATTATTATTATTATTATTATTATTTTCATTTAATTCTAGGAAGTTTTAAATATCTGTCTTGATTTCTTTCCTGACCCAATTTTCATTCAGTAGTTTATTGTTTAGCTTTCATAAGTTTGTATAATTTCCATCATTTCTATTGTTGTTGATATAAAACTGTATTTCTTTGTGGTCATATATGGTATACTATGTGATTTCAATTGTCCTGTATTTTTTTTGAGATTTGCTTTGTATCCTAATGTGTGTTCAATTTTCAAGAAAGTTCCATGGGTAGCTGAGCAAAAAAGTGAATTCTTTTGTTTCTGGTATAGTTCTGTGATTTATGATGTCATTCAACTCCAGAGTTTCTCTGTTTGATATTCGCTTGAATAACTTCATTGTCAAAAGTGTAGTATTGAAGTCACCAACTATAACTGTGTTAGGATCAATCTGTGATTTCAGATCTAATGATGTTTCTTTTATAAAATTGGGTATCTCTGTATTTAGCTCACCAGCATTTAGAATTTTAATATCCTCTATGTTGATATACAAATAAGGGGTCAGGAGTTGTCTCAGCTCAGCCTGGGATAGGTGTAAATTCTGAGCCTAGGAGGAAACCTTCTGTTGGCTTAGAAAATTCTTGCTGCCATTCTTGAGAAATTTGTGGGAGATCACCAGGTTCTGCAAATCGTCCTTGGGTAGCAGTGAATGGGGTCATAATAGGAGTGGACAATGTCCCTGTGGTGGGGCACAGGATGCCAGATTAGTCTTTGGTGGAGTGGTTTGGAGGATGCTATGGTCCCTGAGTGTTTACTTGGCTCTAGAAGTCTTTATCTGAAGATGTTGGTCAGACTTTAGAGGTGCTGGGTGTCACGTTGGATGGAGTAACTAGTAGGTGGTCAAATTGATAGAATGAGCACCATGAAGTGCCAGGTGGCATGGTCCATAGGGCGACTGATAGATGCACAAGTATAGAGGACCTTCCTGTACTTCTAGGTGGGACACATGAGATGGTGTGTAGTGTAGTGTGTAGAGAGGTTGATAGGTGGGCCAGCCCTCATACCCTTTAATAAGTAGAACCCTAACAACTTAAGTCATGCTTCCTGAAGAAAAGCTGTAGTTGAAGAAATATTTGGTGAATGTTTGGGGATTAGACTATCAGAGGAACTGTTCATGACACACAGTAAATGACAATTTACATTTAAACTATCAGAGGACCTATTCATGACATACAGCATAGTGACATTTTATGTTTAAACTACTAGAGGACCTGTTCATGGAATCCAGTATAATGCCATTTCTCAGAAAATTGGAATTTAATCTACCTTAAGATCCAGCTGTACCATTCCTGGGCAGTAGACCCAAAGGACCTTCTATCCTATCACAGGGACACTTTCTCAGCTATGTTCATAGCAGCTTTATTCATAATATCCAGAAACTGGAAACAACCTAAATGTCCCTCAACCAAAGAATGGATAAAGAAACTATGACACATGTACACAATGGAGTGTTAGTCATCTGTTAAGAACAATGACATCATGAAATTTGCAGGCAAATGGATGGAACTAGAAAAAAGTAATCCTGAGTGAGGTAACCCAGACCAAGAAAGCCAAACATGCTATGGACTTACTTATAAATAGATATTGGCTGTAAAGAAAAAGACAATCATGCTACAGCCCACAGATCTGTAGAGGCTAAGTAACAAGGAAGGCTTAAGAGGGATGCAAGGATCTCCCTGGGAAGTGGAAATAGAGTAAACATTTTGGGTAGACTGAGAGTGATGGGGTTGAGAACAGGAGGGATCATTCTGGGGTACGGAGGGAGAAAATATTGAGAGAAATTAATGAAATGGGGGAGTAGGTGCATTTTGTGGATGAGGTGGAAACCTAGTGCAGTCAGTGGAAACACCATGGACTCTACAAGAGTAACTCTAGAAAAGACCCCTAGTAACGGCATCATGGAGCCTGAACTGACCATCCTCTATAACCAGTCAAGGCCTCAAATGGAGGGATTGGGACATCAACCCAACCATAATATCTTTCACGTATATTTTTTCCTTCCTGCAGAGTGTACTGGGACTGGAAAATCATCATCAAAGAGATCAGAGAGACTTCATCCAGCAACTGAGGAGAGCAGATGCAGAGTACCACAGCTGAACATTAGACAGCTCTTAGAGTCCTGCAGTGGAAGGGGAAAGGGTCAGAGGAATCAGAGGGGTCAGGGACACACCAGAATCATTGGCCCACAGAATCTACTAACAGGGACTCAGAACTCAGAGAGCTAGAACCTGTAGAGGTCTGACCTACTTTCTCTGCATATATGTTATGTCTGAGTAGCTTGGTATTCTTGTGGGACTCCTAACAGTTGGACCCGGGATTGTATTGACTCTTTTGCCTACTTGTAGAACCTTTTCCTCTTACTGGGTTGTCTTGTCCAGCCTTAAAGTGATGGTATGTGCCTGGTCTTATTGTAACATTTTATGTTGTGTTAGGTTGATGTCTCCAGGAAGCCTGTTCTTTCTTAAGTGGAGAAAGAGGCAGTTGGAGCTGGGGGAGAGGAAAGGTGGAGGGGAGAGTCTGGGGAGGGGAGGGAGAAGAAATTTCTGTAGAGATGTGCTATATGAAAGAAAGATATAAAAAAATTTTTAAAGTTACATTAAAAAAAAAACAATACTGGTTAGATATTATGGCTGTCCAGTCACTGTTCTATTGCTGTGGAAAGACACCCTTACTAAGGCAAGGCTACAAAAGAAAGCATTTAATTGGGGTTGGTTTACAGCTTCAGAGGTTTAGCCCATTATCCATCATGGGGGTAAGTGTGACTGTATGAATGGCGATAGAACAGTAGCTGAGAGTCATAACCTGATCCACAGGCAGAGACATGGGAGGAGGGGGAAGGAGAGAGAGAGGGAGGGAGAGAGAGAGGGAGAGAGAGAGGGGGGAGGGAGAGGGAGAGAAGAAGAGAGAGAGGGAGAGGGAGAGGGAGAGAAGAAGAGAGAGGGGGAGGAAGGGAGAGGGAGAGGGAGAGGGAGAAGGGGAGGGAGAGAGGGAGAGGGAG